>NC_064431.1:1425000-1645000 GCF_023375975.1 Astyanax mexicanus | reverse complement strand
CACTCATGACATTAGTGCCAGCGCATTACTGATGTTCAGAGCTGCTACTTGTGAAAGTGCTTCTTTTTTAAAAGGAATAAAAGTGTGAAAAAGCAAGGTATTACTCTGGAGACGCAGCTCGGGCTCGTCTGCGGTGTTTGCAGAAGATGTAGGTGGACGTTCTGAAAGAGAACGAGAGAGAAATAGAAAGTTTTTTTACAATAAACTCAAACGTTACGCTTCTTTAAAGCTAATAACTCAGCTCTGAGAACTAAGAAAAGGCAGGGAGTTCAGAAGCAAGTACACATCATATCAACTTTTTATATGGAGGGATATATTTTATATGAGCACATTAAATGATGAAACCAATATTAATGAAACTGTCTGTTTTTTTTTTTTCTTTTAATATTGCACTAGTTAACATAACTCAACCCAGACTGGTCTCTGAGTTCTTTTCTTTGGACATACTGATTTCACTTATTCAAAGGGATTATAAATAAAAATCACTTTACTTTACATTACTTTTAAAAAGTGTTAACACACTATATATAGGTGCACTTAAAATTCTTACATTTTCCCCAAAAATCATCAGTGCTCCTTATGTATGCATTCTATCAGTCAGGTATTAAGGAGCAGTAAAGACTCGCCACTGAAATACAGAGTTATAAGGGTGAGTTTTCAATGAAGTTTCTCCAGCACCATAAGGCTGGGTACAGCAGCATTAGCATTAGCCGCTAACTGCAGCACTAGCTCTTTTACCATTCAGAAGCAAGTATATTGGACTCGTGTTTACTCCTGCCCCCCCCCTTTCCCCCTCGTGCTACCCTCCCCCTTAATGCTTCTCAGGCAGCAGCAGACAGTCACTCAGAGACAGAGACAGCGCTGTGTATCTACTTCTTTTGTTTCAAGAATCAAAGCATTGCAACATGATGACGTGTTTAATTAATTTAATTGCCTTAAGTGACATCACACATCCTGCGATGTGACTGTTGTATTGCGCATGCTCATATATGCGCGATGACGATGCTTAAACGATATATCGTGCAGCTCTATCCCACAGGCACGTCAGCGCAGTGTTCTTCTGCCTCTATGGATATGCGAATATATGAATACATAAATACATAAATACATAAATACACGTATACTTGGCTTTGTCCAGAGTCATTAAGCATTAAGTCAGAGTCACTCTAAATGATGGTGAAAGATAAAACCGGCGTGTAAATGTGTTAATATGTAAATGTGTAAATGTAGATGTTACTATGCTTTTTATTTTTTTATATTTCCGTGCACACTCCCACGCTCGCACAGCTGACAGAAGTATTAATTATGAAGCACCCTCCTCCGATGGCACATGATAAAATAATTAACCAAGCGAAATTCATTTTGCATCGATTTGAATCCATATTATACGAATGGCGCATAAGTAATCGCGCGGGGAGGCAATAGGTAAACCATCAATGTCAGAGCCGGCGTGTACTTTGTCAGCGAATGCGACGCAGCGAGAGAGAGGGAGGGCGAGAAAAAAGAACGAAAAAAAAAAAAAAACAAGTGAGACACATTAATCATAAAAAGGCCATGAAAATTTCACCAACTCGCCCCGACGCATAACAGAACAAGAAAGCTAATTATTTATAAGGCACTTCATCATAAGAACACTGTTTTATTCCTGACTAATGATTGTCGCCGGCTGATCTCGTGCTCGGCTAGGTGACTTTCCTGCGTGTCCACGTTTTTTCCTGCATATTCAATCGCTTTATTTTACATATTTCGGAGGTGTGGAGCGTTTTGGAGCGCTGCTCATCGAAGCTATTGAGGTTCCTGCGTGTTTGCGGAGGAGCTATAGCTAAAACATGGTGACTGGATCTGGCGTGGTGGACTTCAATTAAGATTTGTGCTTTAACTCAGACTGACGGGGAGTTCTATTAGATTTATATTAGATTTACTGCATGGATGATATAAATATGCAGCATTTAATTTGTAAATTACAAGGTTGTGGAGCACTACTGTAAACCTGGTGCACATGCACGATGTTCACATGATCCCAGAAACAGCAGAAAATGTATAGGTGCTGCATAGGTGCACTTAAAATTCTTACTTAAAATTTTCCCCAAAAATCATCAGAGCTCCTTATAATCCGGTGCTCCTTATGTATGAATTCTAATACTCAGGTATTAAGGAGCAGTAAAGTCACTATAATGCTGAAGAACAGCATTATAAGGGTGAGTTTTCAGTGAAGTTTCTCCAGCACTAAAGCTAGGTGCAGCAGAATTAGCGTTAGCCGCTAACTGCAGCACTAGCTTTTTTGTATGATCCCAAGGAAATGAGCTTTAAGCCTTTCAGACCTATATATATATATATATATATATATATATAAACAAAACAGTTTTTAGATGATAGTTTCGTGTATTTATATTTAAGGGAAAAATATCCCTATGTGAAAAAGTATTTTCCCCCTAAACCTAAAAACAACTAAAAATCATTTAATTTTTAGTTGTTTCAGTTTAGTTCTCCAACAGTATTAGCATTAGCCGCTAGCCGTGTGTTGTACTTGCTCTTCACTGTTCAGAGGTGTTCAGAGCCTGTAGCCTGCTGCTAACCCCGGCTAGCACTGCTGGAGCAGCATTAGCATTAGCAGTTAGCTTTAGTGAAAATCTTGAATCTAAGCTTACTGGAAATGAAAGGAGTCACTTTATTCACCCAAATAAACAGTTTTCAGGGAAAATAAATATTTTCCAGCGCTCGTCTGAAATGTTTATTTTTTTTTTTAAGAAATACAGTTTTGTTTAATTCGCTTATCTTTACAATTAGAAGGGAAACATGGCGACACCCCTGTTCCTTACTAGATTCGCATAATGCGCCTTATAATCCAGTGCGATTTATGTATGAAAATAGACCAGAAAATAGACATTTATTGATAGTGCGCTTTATAGTGAGAAGAATACAGTACTTACCTTAATGATACATAATGATGCATTTATTACACATGCATTACACACTACTTATGTATAATCTTATAAATATGACCAAGAGTCTACATTTTCATTTTATATGTCCTGATAAAATTTATCTTCTTTTTTAAATAGCATTGCAATCCTGAATCCTTCAAGACAAGCATCTATTGAGCAAAAATAAAACATAAGGATTTTAGCCAAGAAATCATTCTGCCTTTTCTGAAGGCCTGGGAGGCCCTGAGGGTTCCTTACTGATGTTTATATAAATATATATATAGTGAATAATTACATTCTTGATCAGCACACTCTCACAGTGTGTGAGTAAAACACTTCTCAGATGTTTGGTCTATTGGAATAGAAGCAGTCGGCACTTTAAGCTAAATGATTAGATCTTGGATGCTGGTAAATCTCAGGAACTGCACAGTTTTGTTAAGCATCAGAAATAAAGAAATAAATACATATCATGTAAAACATTTATTACTTATAAAGTAAGTCTGAACATCTCACTGATTCAGCAGTAAAACACACACACACAAAAAATGATATTTATAAAGCTTGTTATATAATTGTATACAGTTATAGCACAACAGTATGTATGGAGCCTGAAATCGGGTGCAGTAGGTTAGGGTGTAGCAGATGTTAGCAGTTACTACACCATCTCACTGTGACTCAGTCCTACTTTTTAACAAAGAAAGTGTGAACACAATTATCCGCCGTGAGGTTTCTGCAGAAAACCTGAGAGATTTTGAAGTGTGAGGCAGATGTTCGAGTGCGGCAATGCTACAAAATCTCCAGTTCCAAAATAGAGGTAAAGCAAGACATACTGATAAATCACTTATTTAAAGGGATTTAAATAAAAGCACACTATATAATAATTTTCCCCCAAAATTGTCAGTACTCCTTATAATCCGGTGATTCTTATGTATTAATTCTACCAGTCTGGTATTAGGGAGCAGTACTATAAGGGTGAGTTTTCAGTGAAGTTTCTCCAGCACTAAGGCTAGGTGCAGCAGCATTAGCGTTAGCCACTAACTGAAGCACTAGCTCTTAAAATTTTCCCCAAAAATCATCAGAGCCCCTTATAATCCGGATCTCCTTATGTATGAATTCTACAAGTCAGGTATTAAGGAGCAGTAAAGTCTATTTGACTATAATGCTGAAGAGCAGAGTTATAAGGGTGAGTTTACAGTGAAGTTTCTCCAGCACTAAGGCTAGGTGCAGCAGCATTAGCGTTAGCCGCCAACTGCAGCACTACCTCTTTTGTATGATCCCGGGGAAAATGAGCTTTAAGCCTAAAGCAAGAGTTCTGTAGTCTAAAAAGTGATTTTGTGTTTTAGTTTAAAAAAAAATATTTATATTTTCAAGTTGAGTGAAGTTACCAGTCAGTACAACACCATATATTTGCATATTGGGTGTGGCCTCTCCCCTTACTTACTATCTTTGTGTTGTCTGTTTAAAAGCTACTTTACTTGTTTTGCTTAACTACATATATAAATATATATATATATATATATATATATATATATATATATATATATATATATATATATACATATAGTTAAGCAATTTATAGGCGAGCCGTTAACCGTGCACCATGCAGCTTGATTTAGGCCGTGTCATTGTGTCTTTGCTATCGTAACGACGGGAAAAGTACACCTTTACGGGAACAGCAATGTTATATTAAGCCCACTACTTAAACATTTCGGTTTGATCATGGGTGGTATATTGCTTTAGAGGTTTGAAAACCACTCTTTTAAGGTTTTGCTGAAAGAACCTTTATTTTAAGAGCGTACATCCAGACTGCATAAGCTCTCCAAGTGCACACCTCCGAAGAGCCTCTATTACGGATGTCCCTACATACATAGAAAGGCCCGTGATTCAGGGGGAAATACGTGCTCTGGCACGCAGTAATCAATGGATGAGTAACTCCTCAGTGGTGCTTTTTACTCAGGAGTGCTTTCCTGAACACCCACACCGTCTTAAAATGGAATCACTTCAACTTCAACCAGAGCAACGCAACCAGGAGCTACAGCTGAATGACGGGATGAAGGAATGATGGCAGGCAATACATCCACGAGCGTCGGAGTCAGAACAGATAGACGCGGCGAGCGGATCCTGATTGGCCAGCTTACAAATGGTGGTGCCAGGTTCACCACCCGTTCACACTCTTCTCAGAAAGTTCAAATGAGTGGAGCGTGAGACCTCTATCTGCAGCTATTTATCTATTACATTATATAGAACAAGAGGGAGGAACCGCGGTGGAACAAATTATAGGAGCACTGATGCATTCGCTGGGTGGGGAAGGGAGATCGAGGAGGGCAAGGAAGGCTAAACGTGTGTGTGTGTGTGTGTGTGTGTGTATTACATACGTTTTCTAAAATTTCTGTTTGTGTTCTACTACTTTTCTTAGTCCAGCACTGACACCAAGGTGTTCACATCAACAACAAATGAAATAAAATAAATACAAAAATTTATATATATCATTGCTGTTCCCGTAAATCAGTTTCCTCTGCTGAGAAGCATTCAGAAGCACTGCGCCATTAAATTAGCAATCCGCCAAAGCTTACGAAAGCTTTAAAAAAAAAAGGCTAGACTTACACACAAAACACACAAGTGATTAATTAAGAGAATTGGTTCATGTTTTTTACGCTTTTCAAACCACACAAGCTGTACTTTTCCCATCGTTACGATAGCAACGACACACTGGCTTCCTAAATTAAGTCGCACGCTGCATGGTGCACGGTTGATGGCTCGCCTATAGATTGCTAAACTAGGGACCATAGAGTGTTTAAGAACTCCAGCAGCACTGCTGCAGCACACTGGAATATCATTGAAAGGTTACTTTATTATTATACTTCACTCATATTCATAAAGTTTTAAGAGTTCAGAAATCAATATTTGGTGGAATAACTCTGGTTGGTTTTTAATCACAGTTTTTTTTGTTCATGCATCTTGGCATCATGTTCTCCTCCACCAGTCTTACGCACTGCTTTTGGATAACTTTATGCTGCTTTACTCCTGGTGCAAAAAAAAAAAATCAAGCAGTTCAGTTTGGTGGTTTGATGGCTTGTGATCACCCATCTTCCTCTTGATTATATTCCAGAGGTTTCCAATTTGGTAAAATCAAAGAAATTCATTGTTTTATTATTTTTTTCCCAGATCTGTAAGTGTGTGTGTGTGTGTGTTGGTTTAAAGCAGTCAGTGGGGACAGTGTGTGAAAACAGGCTGGATGAGCAGCAGTAGGTTTTCCACAGTTCACTTCCAAAGCGGCAGCTGTCTCCTCTCATCTGGCCGAACACGGTGGGATGGTGGGGGGGTGGAGGGTGAGCAGGGGGGGGCTGGTTGTAGAAAAACAGAACGGAGGACGGAATGAAGAACATCCGGACCGAACCTCAGCCGGATCCCGAAATTAACACCTGACAAACGCGGGCCCGGAGCGGCGGGGCCCGGAGACGGACAGGCGAGAGATTGCAGAGGAAGACGGAAAGCTCACATCTAAGGAATTCAGCGGCTGATCAAAGCCAGCAGCCGCCCGATGTGTCGGTTCCCTACCTGACAGGAACCAATGCCAAAAGATGTGGTTGCGAAATTGTCTTGATGTCGGCGGGTCGGAGCACACATCCATATGAGAGTGTGTGTGTGTGTGTGTGTTTATGTGCTTCTGTTGGTGCATTGCTGACATGGCGGTGAAGGATGCTTTATTCATCAAAAAAAGATAAATTGCCAATATTATAATCAGAGTATTACAGCATAAAATAATCAACACAATTTTAGTACCAGCAGCCAACATGCTAATGCAGGGCTCACATGGTTAGAACAAGGGCTAACTGGGTTCCAATCTTGGTATGGGCTGTGAATGGGTTTGTACTTGTTTTGGTAGGTTACTTGGTTCCAAGTGTAAAATAACAGTCAGAGGTTTTCCAAATACACCAAAAAAATGTTGAAACTAAAACAATTATTTTTTAGATTCCCTCACATCTGAGCTGAGTGCACCATGTGCCAAAACACCCCGGTTGTAGAATAATATATATGACTCCGAAAGTCTTTTGTTCCTCAGGCCATAAGACTGTTCAACTCCTCTCAGCACAGCAAACTAAAGACTCTGTGAAACTTTTTGATTCCGGCCACTCTGGCCACACCATGGACACACCCCCAGCTATGGACACACTCTCAGACTTGCTGATGCCTAGAACACTTTTTTATAGTTCTACCATATTTTGCACTAGTAGTTCATTCACTAGTTAATTCATCTACTGTTTACGTATCTTTTGCACTGTTTACGTATCTTTTGCACTGCTTAATTTAAATTATTATATAACTGTGTATTTGCACTTTCTGTTTGGCTGACATCAGTTATCCTCACTTTATGCACATCAACTGGTGTTCACTGTCTATTGTGTTCAACTGCACTACCTCCATTCTCCATCTCCATTACACACACACACACGAAGACTGTACATTTACACTGTATATTCTATTTCTTATTTGATTGTATTTATATGTATCTTTATATTGTATATTTTATCTTTTTTAACTTTGTGTATTGTGTAACCTGCTGCTGGATGCCAAGAATTCCCCCCCGGGGATCAATAAAGTATCTATCTATCTATCTATCTATCTATCATTTGGCCCAAGTTGCATGAGTCAACACCCCGGTTGCAGAGTATAATACAACAATTGACCCGAGTTGCATGAGTCAACACCCCGGTTGCAGAGTATTATACGACAATTGGCCCGAGTTGCATGAGTCAACACCCTGGTTGCACAGTTTAATAGGACAATTGGCTTGAGTTGCATGAGTCAACACCCTGGTTGCAGAGTATAATATGACAATTGGCCCGAGTTGTATGAGTCAACACCCCTTTTGTTGAGTAGAAATACAAGAATTGGCCCCAACCACTTTGCCGACACCCCAACAATTGGCCCGAGTTGCACGTGCCAACACTCCAGTTGCAGAGTATAATACAACGGTTGGCCCGAGTTGCATGTGCCAACACCCCTTTTATTAGGTATAAACACAGGAACTGGCCTCAACCTCTTTTGTCAACACCCCACTTGCAGAGTATAATACAACAAGTGGCCCGAGTTGCATGTGCCAACGCCCCGGTTGCCAAATATAAGCCAAATTCACCCAAATTCCTCATGGCTAATGCATAGTCTCGAGATGCTTGGTTGCAAGTGAATAATTTAGAAGCAGCTCACTTCTTGTCTCAAATTTGTCTTAAAAAAGTAAGTAATCAGAGCACTTGACAGCATCAAGCCAAACCACAGAGGAGGATGGTGGCCCAGTTGGCCCGAGCCAAAGGCTGTTTACCTTCACACTCTCAACTTGAAGGTAATAATGCACGCTCTCCAGAAACAACAAACTGAACAATTAACCCCCGTGGCCGGTAGCACCTCGTGAGCGGGCGCAGTGATTACGCCGAAGTGAGGGACGCTTTTAAACAGGCCGGTGTAATCTTCCACGCTTGTTGAGAGGTACTGTTAAATCACTCCAGAAATCAATGCAGATACTGATTGCTGAACTGCCACGCATATAAATGCCCGAGCTGCATAATGAAGGGAAAGGCGTTCCCGGCGTTCCCGGTTTCCCCGCCGCTGATAAACGCTGCATTAATCTGGACATCCCGCGTGCGACTACGTCCCTCAGATCGTTGCAAGCTGATCTATTCAGGTCGTGAGCGATCGACTGTGTGAAAGAGACTGTACGTGATTTAGAGAGACGCCGCAGAGTTCCTCCGGTGATGCAGCTTTAATTAAGCGCTAACTGTCATGCTGGGAGGGACTACATTATTCAAGACCTTAAATGCAAAGGCGATGGGGTGATTACTGTTTTTCTGATGGCAGACGTAAAGCTCGCAACTTTCAGTGACTTGCATGACAAGGAAAAGTTTGGGTGCAACACTGGAAAGGCTATTTTACTGTAAATGTACAGCTCTGAAAAAAAATAAGAGATCACTTGATTTTACCAAATTGAAAACCTCTGGAATATAATCAAGAGGAAGATGGATGATCACAAGCCATCAAACCACCAAACTGAACTGCTTGAATTAATTTTTGTACCAGGAGTAAAGCAGCATAAAGTTATCCAAAAGCAGTGTGTAAGACTGGTGGAGGAGAACATGATGCCAAGATGCATGATTAAAAACTGTGATTAAAAACCAATCAGGATTATTCCACCAAATATTGATTATTTATGAACTCTTAAAACGTTATGAATATGAACTTGTTTGTTTTCTTTGCATTATTAGAGGTCTAAAAGCTCTGCATCTTTTTTCTTTTTTCTTCATTTCTCATTTTCTGCAAATAAATGCTCTAAATGACAATATTTTTATTTGTCTCTTAATTTTTTACCAGAGCTGTTTATGCAACGTTTCTGCAAATTTCTACACAAAACAAACACTCAATACTGGGTTGCACTTGCTGTTTAAATTGAGCAAAGATCAAGCTTGATCATTTTAGTTAGAAGCTTCTCATTTTAGTGATTCAAAGCTTACAGGGTTTAAGATTTTTTTTTTTTTTACAGGGTGGGGTATCAAACCTACAACCCTGCAATAATCAATAATCTTGGGAGTAGACGAGAAAGGAAAGTCCTGAAGATATATCCAGTCTTGGTTCCAGTTTTACCTTTAGTATATGGAGGAAAAATACTCAAAAACTATCGGAAAAGAGAAAAAGAGGCGGCCGTTGTAAAAAAAAAAAAGCTATTTCATTGCATGTTGTCTGGTAAATCGGGCCAGCTGGAACTGAAGGCATGCTGATATCAGCAAAGTCATTTCAGTACAATTTTTTTATTTTTTTTTCGCAAGCCTTTCCTGCCTACTCCTCTTCATTTTCCCCCAGTCGGAGAGGAAAAGTGAGAGCGGCCTTTGAAGTCACTGCCATGCAGAGAGGAGAGGAAAAGAGGAGGAAGGAATAGAGGACTGCAGATTAATTAAATGCAAGCTGCTGAGGGTGATGTGTCTCTTCCAATTAGTATCATTCCATTTCTACCCTTCTTCACCCTCCATCCATCCTGGTTTTTTGTGTTTTTGCTGGAACTCCTGGCTTTTGTGGTGAAATTTCTTCGCAGACAATGATATCGTGGCTGATTTCGAATAAAAGGTACCCGGACGCATTAGGAGGCGGTGCATCAGATTACTTTGGCATAATCGCTTAAGCTGGTTTCGCCATTGGTTTCACACAGCCTTTTGTGTGCCAATTAGAAGTGGCTGTCATCAATGGGAAGGAGGAAAGGAAACATTTACTGCAGATTTACAGCAGCAGACGCAACACCTCACACATCAGCGAGGCCTAATAATAAGCAGAGGAGTGCCACTACTTGGCATGATTTACAGGCTCCTTTGTCAATGACTACGCTGACATTTTTGTAACAGCATCCAGCGCTAATCAGCAGACCTGAATAAGTATGCAGCGCTGCTGATTTAATTGGGGATGATACGGGCGCGTCTGACGAGCCGTAAGCCGAGGCGTGTCTAATGCCATGCTTACAAGGCACGAAGAAGCCGTTATTTACCTCGAGAAGGTACGAGTGCACCAGTGTTTCAGTGTGTGTTTACGTGTGTGTGTCTTGTCTTTTGTCAGTGTAATGAGTATTATAATGCTATAGCTGAGCCAATTTACAGTAGAGGTTTCTGATAGGTCAGAGATTTGTACCAGTGTCCTGAATGTTGTGGGTTTGAATCCTGTGATGGGTGGGTGGGTCGTGGGGTGATGGGAATGGAACAGTAAAGTGTATCCTAGGCATTGGGTCTCAAACCAAATTTGAGGGTCCACAGGATGGTCCACATTTGAGCTAAATATGGACTATAATGAATGATAATTAAAAATAAAACGCTTCTCTGGTGAGCTTTTGTTTACATCCCTCCCCTGTCTCTCTCTGTCACGTTCGGCATGACTTTAGTTTCTGCCCGTTCACGTTATTCTGCCTGTTCTTGGGCTCCTTATCTCGTTATAAGGGCGCTTTTCCCCGGCCGTGTTCCAATTGACTAGCCGGGGCAGCGGTAGTGCCTTAGAGCGCGACCCTGATGACACGGGTTGGATCTAATTCCAACGGCTTAGGCTAATTACAATATTATACTTGACAATGGTCATATAGATAGATAGATAGATAGATAGATAGATAGATAGATAGATAGATAGATAGATAGATAGATAGATAGATAGATAGATAGATGTTCAACAATGTTCCTCTTTAAAATGAGTCTTTGTATGGAAGTATTATGGCTACAGAGGCTGAGTCCAGATGTTGTGACAATAATAAGGTATTATTTGAGATGATGTTGCATTTTTATACAGTATTCTCTGCACCAGCTTGTTTAGGCCATGCTAGATTGTTCACACCTTGATTTTAAAGCTAATTTCAGGTTTTCAATGCAGAATCCACTTTCCAATGCAAAACATCATCCTGAAGTACCTCTGCTCTGCATTATTGGGAGATTTCCATGTTTTGATTCACACTAAACACTGGAATAATCGAGCACCAAGGTAAGAACCACAGCATGAACTAGAACACCCTAAAGTATCAGTTGCATTTCCTTTATTGCTGTTTGTTTTCCAGGACAAAATATATCAAATTAAGCATTTTAGGCCATGCTTAGGCTCCTGATTTTGAAGTTTACTCTATTATTTGTCCTAGAAATGCCTAAGTGATTATTTCTATTCTTAGGTAATCAGGCCATACAGAGAAAACACAAAGATCTGAATAACTTCATTACTCTAGATCCAGGATTGGGAACAACAACAATCTGCAGTTTCACACACTTAACTATCTAGATCTCCAATTAGCTTAGAACATGTGAAACAAGTGGCCAATTTGTTCATTTTGACTTCTATCTGAGACATACTGTATCTCAACAACACAAGCGGTAAATTAGGGCTGTGCAGTTTGTTAGGCGCAGTATAAGCATTTTCTTTGAGTCGTTGATCGTGTTAAACACAGAGCGCTGAGTACCATTAGGGATATTGCAAAAAAAAAAAAATGCAATGGCTTCCAAATTTGCTCTACTGCATATCTGGGAGGGGCTGTAGTGTTGATGGGTTGAATATTTTTGCTTACCCTGTGATATGCCAAATCTATTACTCCCACTTCTTTTACACATATTCCACTGTTACATAAGTGTCATACACAGTATGATATTGCATTTATAACACATTAATTGATGCTACATCACAGTCTGAATGTCCATTTAATGAAGGTTTTTTAATGCAGAATTCACTTTCTAGTGCTTAACAGCCTCCTGGAGTAGGCCTGCTCTGCACAATTGGAATTTTTTTCAGGTTCTGATGCATCTACCCTACCTTAAGGCTTTTTTAAATCTTTAAAAAGTGTGTTAATGCATGGAAACCACCATATAAATTATGAAAGGGGATCTTTATGGACACTATCTATTGGGGATGGAACTGAAGGAACGTAAGAGTACATGTAAACTCGTAGACAGGCACTCATTAAGACACTTTTTCTTAATTTTCTTGGACATAGAGGCAACATAGTGGGCACTAGATAATTTTCTTCCCATGAAAAGTGCAGCTAGTAGGGAACTTTGTCTCTAGAGGGCATTTGAGCATCACACATCAATGTGGTTTATATTTGGCAACCGGTGTATTGACACCTGTAGATCAGGCCAATTCCCATATTATACTCAGCAACCAGGTTATTGGCACTTGTGGATCAGGCTAATTCCTATATTATACTCAGCAACAGGGGTATTGGCACAGGATCAGGCCAATTGCCATATTATACTCGCCAACCAGGGTATTGGCACTTGTGAATTGGCTCAGGCCATTTCTTATATTATACTCAGCAACAGGGGTATTGGCACTTTTGTGGATATATGCATTACACCTACGATGGGTATGTGGTGGGATTTAGGTGTGGGGGGATTTTTGCACCCGCACAATTTTTGGACTGACTTTGGACGAACTTCTCTTTCCAGAAATGCTTCCAAATAAACAGACTGACAACTAATTACAGGCGAAGCCTCAACAACATACAACTTATCTCCCTCCAATTATTTTCCATCAGTCCACCTTTAGGGCCAATTATCTAAAGTGTGTTGTCATTGTCGATGATTTGGTCACTCATTAGCGCTTACAAGTAAACTTGTTTGTGTGCATTTGGTCAATAGCTTGAGTTGTGTATGATTCTTTTTTGTAATGGACACCGTATTAATGATGATCTTCTAGCAGCTCCTTGGTCACAATCGGAATTGTAGCCCAATTATAAAATTCGTAACTATGAAAACATGTCAGGAATGAATGCGGCACGGGATTGACGACAGGTCGGCCCCCTCTGGCAGGAGCGGAGCGAGATGACATCTTAATTTCCCTGGTGTTTCCTTTCCTCTCCCAAACCCCACAAATTATTGGCTGAAAGACAGCAGCGCAGAGCGACGCAGGGCTTCTTTTATTAAGTCCCCAGCTTTAAATGTCACCGCCGCCCACCGCAGCGCCAGCCTTGCCGGGTAGGCAAACAGCGCGGGACGAGTGCGTCGCAGCGATCAACGTTTCTTCTCGGGATTCGCTCTGACTGAAAGAGGAGGTGACGGCACAGCGCGCCCGAGACTCTGGCAGGGTTGCGGTAGACGATGTGGAGTATCGCCCTGCACGCCCTGCTCTGACAGGAAACAGAAGATGCCATGGCTCACACACACACTCCACCATACCATCTACCCCACTGCCCTGCAAACACACATATGAGATTGAGACTGTGGGCCAAAGACATGAAAGTAACAAGGGCACTGTAAGTAATAGGAAGTCCCATTACTGTGTATACAGTACAGAATGTTTGAGTAAAATGAACATTGTTGTTTTATTCTATAAACTACAGACAACATTTCTCCCAAATCCCCCCCAAAAAATTGTCAATTAGAGCATTTATTTGCAGAAAATGAGAAATGGCTGAAATAACAAAAAAGATGCAGAGCTTTCCTAGAACAACCCTGATGGTTTTTAATCACAAGTTTTTTCATGCATCTTGGCATCATGTTCTCCTCCACCAGTCTTACACACTGCTTTTGGATAACTTTATGCTGCTTAGCAGTTTAGCTTGTTCAGTTTGATGGCTTGTGATCATCCATCTTCTTCTTGATTATATTGCAGAGGTTTTTAATGTGGTTAAGGATCAAAGAAACACATAATTTTTTTAAGTGCTCTCTTATTTTTTCCAGAACTGATATAGGAAAGGATAGCTCCAAACCAAAAATGATGCGAACAGAAGGGATAAATTCAGCCTATAATAACACACATGCTGGATATGACAATAATAAATTGCCCTACACTGATTTTAAACCTATGCGGGGTGTTCTATGTGTCTGTGTGCAAGACGTGGCATCTCCCAGCAACCTCCAATGCGAATAAATGTTGAATAAATGCAGAAGAATGATGGTGCGGAGTGAGTCATCAGAAAAAAAAGAGGAATGCACAGAAAGAAAGGGAAAAGATGAAGAGGGAAAAATGTGCCCTGTAACAATACTGCGTCTGTGGAGCTCTGATACGTCCTTACAGCCCGCCGGTTACGCATGCGGCTACAACACAAACGAAGCAGCGTGAAATGCAGTCCGAGGCCAGGGCTAAGAGAGGGAAGTATCAACCACATGCAATGCAGACACTTACATTTTACTGCCCTTTGCTATTCAGAAGGCTTGGATGATGCGGGGGTTCAGCTGAGGCTGAACGGTTAGCAGAAAGTCTTATTTACTCTGCTGTTATTTTATTTATGCTGCTTCAGTTTGGCACTGGAGCTGTGAACCTTATTGAGAAGGTATGGAAGTTTATATCCCAACAAGGAGGCATTGTTTTCTAGCCATGCATTATACTGTATACGCCCATATCAGTATATTTGATTTGACTGTAAAGCTTAAAATAATCACCCTTGATTTACAATCCCTCATATTGCACTAAATGCTCTAAATCAGCGATTCTCAACTCTTGTGTCGGGACCCAAAATTGGATCATGGACTCTTTCTAGACAGGTATTTTGTGCAGTTTTGATAAAAACTGAGACACAGGCAGATCCCAACATACACGACAGTTTACTAAATAAAGGGCCTAATCTATAAGAATGGTCAGGGACAGGCAAGGTCAGTAACAAAAAGGAGGCAGCAGAGACAAGCAACATACCAAAGTGCACAGGCAGAGAGGGATATGCAACAAATATGAAAAAAGGCAAGGCAAATGGATAGTCAAAAATGTGAAAATTAAAAAGGGCTAGGAAAAAGAAGTGGTCAAAAAAGGGTTGATAACAAAAAGACAAAAGACAAACAAAAAATAAATAGATTCAATACCAGGCACAGAATAGGGGAAAACAGAGGCTATATATATACAAGGGAAGACAGGTGATGGCAATCTCAGAAATGAGGTGAGCCAGAACGGCAAAGCGTCACGTGATCCAGCATGTCCAGGAGGTTTGACGCAGGTGCATCCTGGGAAGTGGAGTTTTTGGTGCTAGAGCTAGAGTCCGTGGCAGGCAGACAGAGAATGTCAGGACTGAAAAATGTGTTTTTAAAGGCTAAATTTCAGAAAAAGACAATTTGTTTGGTTTGTATTTTATAAAAGTGGGTCACGACTTGGTTACCATAAGAACTTTTGGGGGCTGAGACAAGTTGAGAACCCCTGCTTTAAATTACATTTTTTTTTTTTTTGGAATTTGGGAGAAATGTTGTCCGTAATTTGTGGAATAAACAGCAATGTTTATTCTATTTTAATCAAACATATACCTATAAATAGTGAAGAGAGAGTCAAAGAAACTGATCATCATGAAGTGGTCTATTTTCTTAATTTTTCCAGAGCTTTATCATAATGCACAAAGGGTTATGGATTCAAAGCTTGAGTTTTGGCAAATTATTATTATTTTTTGTCTATGTTTTTTATACAACAGTGATGTACAGTTTTTTTTAGGAACCTCACGAGCAAGTCTATTTGAGATTAATGAACAATTAACACCATTAATTATGAACATATAAGCATTTAAGCATGCAATTTATGTAATTTAAAGGAATGTCCACCTCTGGTAAAGATGGCTGCGGCTCGCTCGACCTTTCAGCCATAAAAGAACATGACTAACGGTCAGCTGGGGTTAAAGAAAGATGGAGGAAAGGAAAGTGGAGATCGATATTTAGGTTGATGCGCCTGGCAGGCCATTAAACTTGGCTACTGGAGACCGGGGCCCTGCCACGAGAGAGGCTGGCACCCCCAGATTTACAATGCAGGGAGCCTAGAAAATCCCCATAAAGCATTACGATCCTATTGTATTATGTTCAGGCAGCGGAGCGCCGTCACGTTTAAAATAAAAGGTGATGGAAGTCGAAGCGAAGAGCCTGAAGATCCTGACGAGTGAGAAGAAGCCCGAGAGGAAGGTAGAGACGGCGAGCTTTAAATATATCACTCAGCGAGGACAGGCATGTTGTGTCGAGGACCTCCGAGCTCAAGGGACGAGGGGGACAAGACATACCAGTCCTTCAGGAGCACAAAGGGAGGACATGTCAGGGAGAATTAATAAGGCCGTCTCCCAGCGTTCACTTCTAATTAGGCACAGGCTGGGCTCAGAAAGCTGGGGCTTAACGTTGGGATAAGCTTTCGGTTTTGGTACTGGGGAACGCTCTTCGTTCTTCGCATTCGTTTTTTTTTCCTCTCTTCTTTTCCCTTCCCTTTGTGGCACCGCTTCCCCAGGAAGGGAGTCATCGCAAATGCGGTCTGACATGCAAATAAAACAAGAAGGCGGACCGCAGTTCGCTGCTTCCAGTTCAATCTCGAGTACTTAAGAGAGGCCTCGGCATTTTCTTCGCACCCAGCCAAACTCGCTTAGCGCCGCAGAGCACTGTCAATATATTTTTTCTCCGTCAGAGCAGACTCTGGCATGTTGTCGCAATGCTTTCGTAGAAGTGGGTTATTTCAAATGATGAAACATCGGCTTCATCCGCTTCAACCTCTTGTATAAACAAATCTATGCCGCTCCTCAATCCTCAATCATCGGACCACTCTTCCACAACAGGCTGAGCGTTTCCCCCCTCTTTGTTAAGAAGCCAGCATTAGCCACATGATAGATGTTGAGCCTCTGTGCCTGAAAGCAACCTAATTATAGAACTTGAAGCAAGACTCGAAGCAAGGCGAGAGAGGCGGGTGAGAGAGGAGGGCGAGAGGCAGCAAAGAAAAGAAGGAAGGAGGGAGGGAGGGAGGGAAATAAAGAGGTAAAGAGAGAGGGATGCTTTTACTCCCTGCAACATTAATGTCATCTCCCAGAGGACCCTCCTGAGCTGGCGTTTTAGCGGCAGTGCCAGCCAGAGACAGACAAACAGAAGAACAGAACAGAAGAAAGCCAATAAATAAGCGAGTGAGTAAGTGAGTTAGCATGCTAACATGCTAGCAAGATAGCTGCTTCCTTTATCAACAGCAGTAACTAGTTTCCACCTTGAGGAAAAAAAAAACAGAGGAACTTGAAACCTCACAAGGCGATTAGGTAAAAGCAACAATTTGGACCAGGGGTCGACAATTTACCTGCTTTAAGACCAACTGTTCTGCAATTGGGTTCAACAACCCTCTGGGCTGGAGAGCTACTAGTCTGTAGCAGTCCTCCATCATCAGATTACGCTTCATTTTACAAAACAGATTCACTAAATCTGGACTAAATTTGGACTAAATCTGTCAAATCTTCAGATCCAAAGATGCCTTCGACTAGGTCCTTGCAATTTATCAACCTTGTCCATCCAACTTTTTCCGTTTTTCAGCAGTTTGAGCAACAGGCCAGCCAGCGTCTGGAGCATTGTAGAGCAGAAACAGTTGCTAAAAGAGGATTTTGCCTGTGTTTAAAGGCTCCAGTGCACCACGGCACTCCAATTATTCCACCTTACTGCCTGAACCCTTTCCGCCGAGCCCCTGCGCGCCCGCGATTAGAGCAATGAACCTGCTCCCTGCAGACGCAGACGGCAGATCGCGCGAACCGCTGGCAAGAGCTCAAAACGGAGAGTCACCAAGTGAGACCCTGAGAAAAAGGACAGGGAAAAAGACAGCGCAGAAGAAACAAGAGGAGGGAGGGTTTCAGGGTCTATTAGGAGCACCAGCTGTAAGGGATTTGGCCTGACATTTTTGCAGTGCAATTAGGGAGCTCTTCTTTTTTTTTCGCTCCTCGCAGCCATCAGGAGATGCTTGTGCTGCTTCTGCTGCTGCTTCTCAGGCTTCTGGTCGAGGCCTGGCTCGAGCCAGGGGTATATCAGGCCAGTTTCAGAGAGCGACGGCTCTGCATGATGGGTTCGATTCGAGTCCATTAGGGATGTAATACATTCATGAATGAAAAACAAGGTGCCACCTGATGTCTGCCCGCCGGGGCGAAGGGATGCCGCAAAATCCGAAATTGGGAAACACACAGAGCGCCGCAAAAGATCATGGAGATGCTCCCCAGATCAGTCCGGGCTCAGCGGGGTTATTGACAGAGGTATCTTTGTCTTCCTGCCAGAGTAGAAAGCTCTCGACAGATCTTAGGCCAGGCTGTTTGATCAGCGAGGTTTAGACAGGCCGGTGGTGATCCTCCCGCAGTCACCCTGATTAAAGAACAGAGGATCCTTTCTTTCTTTACGAATGCAGGCTTTGATTCTGCCGGTTCTCGTGCAAGAATTCCTCGCCCAGGGGTCGTGACCATTCGCACTGACCAGTGGTTACCATACTTACTCCACTGCTCTTAAGTAGAGTAGTAACTTTAAAGATTAAGGTTTACAGATTTCAAAAATTTCAAATCTCTGCTATTTTTACTTTTTAAAACAAGAAAACCTGTATATACAATATGGACAAATGTATTTGGTCACCTGCCCATTTCTACTACAAGTTGGAAGTAAACCAACTAACGCAGGTAGTGACTGATAAACTCATCATTTAGAGAAGTGGGTGCATAGCCCACTAAGTTGCATTATAAGTCATTATATGTGGGAACTACTACAGTATATCAGACTTCATTTATCAGGCTTCATTAGCTGATGTGATACAGTTCAAATGTAAATGACGCAAATGATAAATCAAATATTAAAAATAATGGAACATGTAAACTCTATACGGACAAAATTATTTGGACACCTGCCCATTCGTTGTTTTTTTTTTTTCAGAACAACAATCAAGGGTCGATTAAGGGTATTAAACTCTCCAAGAAAGGATTTATAGTACATTTCAGAAGTAAACCAACTAACACAACCAGTGACTGATAAACTCATCATTTAGAGAAGTGGGTGCATAGCCCAATAAGTTCCATTATATATGGGAACTACTACAGTAGATCAGACCTTAGCTTTGTTAGTTGATGTAATATAGTTTAAATGTAAATGAGGCAAATAAAGCATGAAATATTGGAAATAATGGATTATGTATATACCCTATATGGACAATAGTATTTGGACACCTGCCTATTCAAGTTTTTTTTTTTTTTTAGAATGACCATTAAGGGCTGATTAAGGGTATTAAACTTTCCAAGGAAGGATTTCTACTACATGTTGGAAGTAAACCAACTAACACAGGTAGTGACTGATAAACTCATCATTTAGAGAAGTGGGTGCATAGCCCACTAAGTTGCATTATAAGTCATTATATGTGGGAACTACTACAGTATATCAGACTTCATTTGTCAGGCTTCATTAGCTGATGTGATACAGTTTAAATGTAAATGACGCAAATAATTAATGAAATATTAGAAATAACGGAACATGTAAACTCTACACGTACATACTAAATATGGACAAAAGTATTTGGCAGTGGTTTTAATGTTATGGCTTTATTTATTTTTTGTAACAAAGTGAGAGCAGAGCCTACTAATTTGCACAGTAACTCATTATATAACTCATTAGCGGATGTGATACAGTTCAAAGGTAAATGATGCAGATGATTAATGAAGGGTTTCCTTTGATCCTATGATACTGTAGGTTACCTTGGATAAATCACGAGATGATTATTTAATGTAGGCACTAATTTGTATGGTGGTACAGTGTCAGACAAGGCATACACATTAATGTGCCAAAAGTCATAGGATAGCAGTATATAAACTGATCATAAGTCGTTACCTTAGGGCATGGCTTGGGAATGTCCACACCTGTATAAGTTGTGATCATATATTTTATCAAATACCCTTGATTTCTAAAGAAACTATAAATAAGCAGGTGCTTAGCACAGAGCTTTACTTTACAAATATGCCATATCTCGAATTATGCATCCAATGTCACACCAGTTGCATGGAATGATTTACTCCATTTTGGAAAAGCACTTCTATACAGTACAAGTGTCACTCATCAGCTCATCAGATTTTGTTACAGCTAAATTACAGAAGATAAGGATGGCTAATTTTGGCTTATTTTTTTTTTATCCTTTCATAACTCAGTTTTAAATTTAGAAGCAGAGAACCTTGAACTGCGGTGAATGTGCTTGTCTGATTCCCTGACAAAATGCTATTTTTTTTATGTTTTTTTTTTTAAATTATCTTAACTTGTCAAGCTCCTTGCGAGAATTATCTGTGATTAAAATCCCTTGCAATTTCATACTTTGTTCTACCACGATTGTCACATTATAACACTGTTTGGGCAATTACTGCCTCTTTCATAGGGGAATTACTTTTGCATTTCATTAAAAAAAGAGGGAGCTGCAAGAATAATTGCATGTCTTTTTTCATCCCGTCTTCTTCTCCCTCCCTTCACTCTCTCTCTCTCTCTCTCTCTCTCTCTTTCTCTCCTCCCTCTCTCTGTATATAAGCAGAGGAACAAATAGGCAGGCGTCGAATGAAATTTGTTTGAAACTGCGAATAACTGGAGAATAAATCCGCCGCCGTCGAGGGGATTCCGCATCAACCCCGAGCTTTCTGACTGGGAGGGAAAACAATGTGCATATTGACTCTGAGACGCCCCCCAGTTCCACCCCACCTCCCCCCCGCAGCCCCAGACGATTCAGCCGGCTGTTTGACATGCTGGAGGAAACGATGCAGGTGCAATAGCTGCTCGTGACGGCGTAACCCGCCCCGCTCGCTTTACTTTTGCTTCTGTTTTCCCAAACGTTCAAAAAAACAGGGAAAAAGACAGTTTTTCAAATCCTCTGAGATTCCATCATTTCCACTAAACACATCCGGTAACACTTTCCATAAACGTCATCTCTATTAGACTCTATAAACACACCCATAATACATTATAATGTATGTATTTGCAATGCATTCATTACACATTATAATGCATTCATTTATATGGGCTTATAGTCTAATATACCCATAACACATTATAATGCCTTATGAATGCATTATCATGTGTTATGAATGCATTATAACACATTATTGTGCTATCATAAGGCATTACAATGCATTTATATTCTATATAAGTTTATAGTCTAATATACACATGCTATGCAATGCATTATATATAGGTTTATAGTCTAATATATCCATAACACATTATAATGTATTTATAAGGCATTGTAATGTGTTATGGTGGGTATATTACACTCTACAAACATATATACCTGTAACACATTATGTGTTATATGTATATTAGACACTACAAAAACCCATATATACCCATAACACTTTATATTGCCTTATGAATGCTTTATATTTTATGAATGAACACATTAAAGTGCATTCACAATGCATTATAATGTATTTTGGGTATAGTAGACGCTATAAACCCATATATACCATAACAGATAATAATGCATTTATAAGCCATTATAATGTGTTATATGTATATAAGACACTATAAAAACCCATATATACCCATAACACATTATAATGCATTTATAAGGCATTATAATGTGTTCTATGTATATTAGAATCTTTAAACCCATATATAGCCATAACATATTATATTGCCTTATGAATGCATTATGATTTATGGATGCATTATGACACATTGTAATGCATTCACAAAGCATTATAATGTTTTATGGGTATATTAGACACTATAAACCCATATATACCCATGTGATGGTTGATATTCTAATGTCATTCAATATTCAAGGGGGCACAAAGTCTTGTCCTCTCTTTGCTTTTTGCTCTTTGCTGGGAGGGAGGGAGTGGGGGGGGTGGAGGGGTGGTGGGGTGGTTAATAGGGCATGTCCTCAGATTCAGCTTTCCCCTCTTTTTTTGTGTAACGCAGCATTATTTACACGTAAATCCTTCAGCGACTTTGTTATTTATTCCTGCTATTCTGTTGTTGTTTCTTTTTTCAGTAGATGGGATATTGAGGAATGAAAAGGCATGCGAAATAGAGGTATGAGGAGTGGAAGCTCAGCAAACATGAAATTCCCTCTGTTCAGCTCCTGGATGCTGAGAGGAGGAAGGAGTTGTGGGGGGGTGGGGTGTTGTATGAGACCTTTTTTGTCCATTGGCCAATGGCAGAGCTCCACCTACAGGAAGGAGAAGGAAGCGACGAGGGAGCTGAAAGGAAATACGCCCACCTCGCTCAGGCCGGGGAAGGAGAAGCAGAGCTGCCTTGTCACAGCAAGAACTCCTTTCGGCTTATTGCGAAACTGGAGACGCGCATTCATTCGCGCACAAAGGCGGCGTTCAAAGCCCAGAGTGAAGCTTTTACGTCCGGCTCGCGAGAGCTCGCGCGAGAGCATGGAGCTGACTGACGGACTCCGAGCCCATTCGCTTCACCGACGGCTGCCTTATAACCTTAACAAGCCTTTCATGAACAAAAGAAAATAACCCATGGGATTCTGAAACAATTCCCAGGTCCCACCTGATAATCACCCTCAGCCCTCCCTCTCCGCCCTCAAAGAATTCTCGGCGGCTTTGAAAAAGCTGAGGCTCCTGCTGATTTGCTTCAAAATAAGGCGGAATACGGAATTGCGGCCCCTTTCGAGTTCCACAAGCCTGGAGTGATGAAAGTCCTGAAAGAAATGAATGGGGTTGAATGCTAAGCACAAGACAAGCTAGTGCAACAAAAACACATGCTAATGCTACACGCTAATCCACTGTTTTAATCTGAGTGGCTAGAATTGCCCATGCGGAATATAACATACACGCGACTAAAGGCAAAAAAGGCAAAAATCAAGTCCACATTTGATGCAAGAGGTTCTGTATGCATATCCTTGCAAAAAAACATGCTAATGCTACACGCTAATCCGCTGGTTTAACCTGAGAATGGACTACAGCTATTCCAAGTCCAATGATTGTGATCTGTGGCTTCTGGCTAGAACTGTCCACGGGAAAAATATAACATACAAGCGAGTAAAGCCAAAAATTTGATGTAAAAAGCTTTGTATGCATATCTTTGCATATCCCGCAGGTTAGTGCAACATTTTTTAGCTTCCAGATAGATAGATTGATAGATAGATAGATAATCATCACTCATCCACACACCGGTGAGAAGAGGCAGCCAATAGCACACAGCGTACTCTCAACCGGAAACAACCGTCCACCTGGAGCACAGATCAATTTATGGCAATTTTTATGGCAATCCAATTTACCAGATCTCCATGTTTTTTGGGCTTTGGGAGGAAACCCACTCAGACACGGAGACAACATACCCCTGTGCTGGGAGGCTAACGTGCTAACCACTAAGCCACCGTGACGCTCAATAATAAATAACCCTCAAAAATAGCCTAATCGAGCAAGAATGAGCAAAGCAAGTGGTTCAGAATCAGCATCAGCATCATAAAGATGAAGAAGCTGAGGAGAGCAGACACCCAGATAAACCAGCGGTGACATTAAGCGCTCTAATAAAGCGCAATAACCTTGAATAGGTGACGGCCGTGAGGATTCTGGCTTTCTCAAGGTGGCCTCGCCTTTTGCCTTGTAAACATCACACTCTGGCTCGGCGCTGGAGCGAGTCGCACTTGCGAGGTCAGCAGCATCTGTTTATTGCTCCCTTCGGTTTAATGTTTGCGCTATAAAAGCTGGAAAATTCCCCATAAAAGGCAGGAGCAGAGACGGAAATACTCATCTCACCTCTGTGAAGAACCGTGAACTGGCAGCTTATTCAAGACACGTCTGAAAGTTTCTAGAAACCCTCTCATCCAGGATTTCTTCCCGAATAAAGTGTATTAAAAAAGGGTTGTCATCTTTTTCAGATAACATGTACAGGAAAAAAGCAAAAAACATTCTAAATTCTGGCCCAAATGCTTAGCTCACAACCTGATAGAGTGCCTCGTCTGCATCTCACAACACCCCAGTTCAATCAGCCCAAATCAGCCCAAACCCAATAGACCAACTCCCCAGCTGCTGAGTATAATATAGGGAATTGGCCCAAGCCGCATGTGCCAACATGATTTAACATTAAACAAAAGCCACATGTGTCAACAACCCCCATTGCCGACTATAAATTAGAAATTGGCCTAAGCCCCAAGTACAAAAACCCCAGTTGCTAAGTATAATACAGGAATTGGCCCAATCTGCATGTGCCAACATGATTTAACAATTAACAAAAGCCACATGTGTCAGCATGCTTGCACACTATAAAATTTGAATTGGCCTAAGCACCAAGTGCAAACACCCCGGTTGCTGAGTATAATATACTGTAGAAATTGGCCCAAGCCACATATGCTAAGATAATATAATAATTAACAAAAGTCACATGTGTCAGCACCCAGTTGCCGACTATAAAATAGAAATTGGCCTAAGCCCCAAACGCAAACACCCCGGTTGCTGGGTATCATTCAAGAATTGGCCCAATCTGCATGTGCCAACATGATTTAACAATTAGGCAATCGGCCTAAAGCAACTTGTGCCAAAATCCTGGTTGCCAAATATAACACAACACTCCTTCCAAGCTGTATGTGCAACATAATATAACAATTAACAAAAGCCACACGTCTCAGCACCCTGGTTGCCAAATATAAAATTAGAATTGGCCCAAGACCCAAGCACAAACACACCAGTTGCTGAGAATAATATAGGAGTTGGCCCAAGCTGCTTGTGCCAACACCCTGGTAGCTGAGTCTATTATTGCAATTGGCCTGAGCCACTTGTGCCAAAACCCTGGTTGCCAAATATAAAACAACAATCCTCCCAAGCCTCTTGTGCCAACAAAACAAACCCCCAATTACAAACTGAGAATATTATAGGAATCGCATCCCAATGCCACATCTCAGGCAAAGCTGCCGTACATCAACTTGGGTTTGGGGCCGATTCTTCATGCTATCTGTGGATTACGTGGTCCATAGGTTTCAGGTGGACCCACTGAGCCAACATTCCACTCATGTGAGCCCCCACATGAGAAAATTGGCTGGGTTGCCGCAGTAGAAGCCTATATTCTTCTGGGAATGATTTGCCCTTAATGTTGGGACATTGCTGGAATGGGATTTGCGTTCAACCACAAATGTCCCTCCAGCTCATCTCAAAGGTACTGAATTGAAGCTCTATCATTTCAGAGAATGCAGTTCCACCGCTCCACATCCCAACGCTGCAAGGTTTTATACTCATCTCACCAACACTTGAGCATTATGACCTTTGGGTCACATGTGACTCCTCTGGAGCATCCAATTCTATCACCAATGTTTGTCTAGAGAGCTGTGAACGTGGAATTGGTTGTCTAGTACCTGGTGCCTTGAAGGAAATATGGATCCTTTGGGATATACAGTAGAATATTACTTTATTTTATATTTATATGTTTGTAGAGACAGACTACTGCATTGGTTCCCAACCCTGTGAATCTCTCTATTCCTGATATCGATTGGTTTGTAGTGGGGCATGTGTCACATATCACTATTCTATTGAGTTGAGCTCAACAAGTTGCCTTTTTTAGATGTTGTGCCAAGTTTTTCCTCATATCAAGAACCTGATTCCATAAAAGCACAGCATCAGTTACCTAATGTTACATCAATTAATTACCTATCCAATCAGCTGCAACCTTCTGTCTTTAAATAATAAAAGCTCATGCAGTACCTTTGCTGCTTTTCAGACACTAACGGCTCATTCTTCCTACTTCCTTCCTCAACGCTTCCAGGTGGGTCCTGATTGGATGCCTAAGGGTTGGCTCCGCCCTGTCTTCCATGTACGACAGAATCTGCGGAGTCCAGACGTATCAAGACCTGGTCTGATTACGGCACCTGTGCCAAAATGGCTGTTTCTTTATAGCCTCTTCATAATATACAGCTCTGGAAAAAATGAGATCACTTAAAAATGATGAGTTTCTTAGTTTTTACCAATTTGAAAACATCTGGAATATAATCCAGAGCTATTCAAAGAGCACTTACTCTCCTAACACCTCTAACACACTAACTACTTCTAAGATGGATGATCACAAACCATCAAACCACCAAACTGATTAAAGCAGCATAAAGTTATCCAAAAGCAGTGTGTAAGACTGGTGGAGGAGAACATGATGCCAAGATGCATGAAAAATGTGATTAAAAACCATCATGGTTATTCCACCAAATATTAATTTCTGAGCTCAAGTTCAAGTTTGTCCAAGACTATCTCTTTTCTTTGGACCCAATTTAAACCCACTGGTCTGGACAGTGGTTTTTGGCACCTTTAACCAAAGTGATCAAACTAATTCATTAATTTATTGGTGCATTAGATCAGAGGAAGGCCAAGAAGAACCACAGCAGGGAACCTCTGGATTATTTCAGTGGTATCCAGAGTCCTGGCTGGTTTTTAAATGACCCTGCACTGACAGTGTCTTTCCTTTGGCTTGCGAGTAGAGGAGGACTTTGTTTATCTGTGCTCCCTGAAGCAGCTGCTGAGTCAGAAATTGTCCACACTCAAACTTCATATGCTTGCTGTATAGCTTTGAACAATCTTATTTTGCTGACGCCCACATTTCCAAACACCCTTTCTGCACACAAGCGTTACCAGCACTGCTACAAATCACAGAACCTCACTTCCAGGAGGTGGGCTCAGGTCAAGTACCTGGTATAACTGGATGAAATGGAAATATGTCAGTCATTTCTTTCTCTGGTTGGTAGTGGGTGGTCGGGTTTGCAGTGGCTCGGGTTGGGGTTTGGATTCTAAGCTGTACTCGGGAATTTTGCACTAAACAGCTGTTCAGGTGGAGTTTAATCTGATTTATTACCCGGATAATTACTACAGCGATGGCTAATCACCATATCTGCTGTTGCTCCAAGATCATTGGAACTGAAATAGCCAGTACTAGTCCAGTCGCAAAGACAGTCAAAAATGCTGTGATGATACTGGCACTCATCAGGAGTTCCCTCTGATGCACAGGACAAGTTCATCAGAGTTCACCAGACTCAGAAACCGACCAAATTCAAAATAGCACGTCTACACTGATATGGCAAAAAGTGGGAAAAAGTAATAGGACAGCAGTATGTAAATAGGCCATGTGTTAATTGTTACCTCAGGTGATAGCTACCCACACCTTTATATGTTCTGAGGTGTTATCTTGTGAGCAAGACCTGATTGATTGACTGATTGATTGATTCCAAATGGCTGGGCAGTATACCAGACCCTCTTCCTGTATTTACTTTTTTGCTCCGCCCCCGGCAGGTCTGACCAATAAGAGGAAATCTTTAAACAGTCCCTTACACTATGTCAAAATGTCTTGATAAATGGACCAATAGAAATGACTTTAAAATGACCTGAAATATAAAAAAAACTCTTTAGAAGGTTTAGAAGGTTATATTGTTACTAGCCTACCTGCTGCTTAATTACATTATATGTCTGCATAAAACATAGTTCTGATTTATTTATTGTACATGATCATATACCACTGTTTTGTAATGTCTTTTCTTCCTCTTCCTCTCTCTCTCTCCTTTCTTTTCCTGCTTTACCTGATGGATAACTCCATTGCTTTATGACGATTGCTGAAGGTTCATATTTTGGCGGCTGCTGGAATGACGAACCTGGCTTGGTGGCTACTGTCAGCAACTAGTGGGAGGAGTCCTATTAAAGGGGTTTATGATAACTGTGTTTTACTTTCTTGTATTCGATTCATATCCAGTTGTTTTCTGGGGGCTTTAGGCCAGCTCGGTATGTTATGTGTGGTGCCTTCAGGACCAGGGTTGAGAAACACTGGGCTGGAATTTGGGCTGTATTTGGGTTTGGATTGAAATTTCAGGCCTGTTTAAAGCTATATTCCCTGGATATCAACGAAGCACAATTGCTGTGCTCTGCAATCTTCCTCCCGCTCACTTTCTCATTCCTCATCTCGCTAGCTGCTTTAGCGTCAACTTCTAAAGAGTGACTGGATCAGGCTGGGATGTAAAGCGGGTCATTGGGCAGGCAGTGGCACGGTTAGTTCCACGGGAGGTTTTCCATTTAAAAGGCCGGCGGTGGAAAATGTCAGCCAGTGAAAGCGGTCCAGCTTTCAGAGTCGCCAGCCGTCCGGCTGGAGCGACGGACCGGGGAGCGGATCTGAAGCCCTGCAACACTGACACTGATTAAGTATTCAGCACTTTAGATTGAGAAAACAGTGAATTATTGAAAGTGGAGTGCTCAGCAGAAAGAGAGGTGAGGGCATGACTTCACTATTGCACTATTAGAGGAAGGAGACAGTAGTTAAAGGAGCAGTTTAGATTAAATTTTCTGTAATAATTCATAACATGACGGGATGTGCTCTTAAATATTGCAGGAACATGCTAAGTTTAAGCACTATCACCTCTTGTGCCCACTCCCAAGTCCTACTTCCACAACCTTCATGACTAGAAATGAATAAAGAGTAAAGAGTAAAACCATAGAAATAAATATCAGAAATCAGCCTAGGATCCCAGAAGGGCTACAAGACTTACGTACTCATTAGTCCGCACGCAGTTGGTTATCAAGGCAGAAAGTATTTAAGTTAAGTTGATCCAGTGATCCAGACTAGTGTTGGAAAACCAGCCATTTATGCTATAAAGAAGAAGACAACCCACATAAAGTTATCTAGATCTGGTGGCCCAACATTAAGTAAATTTTGCTATTGTCCCTACTCAAAAACCTGGTATGAGTGGATCTGATACAGCAGATACACCAAGTTCATATTTATAAAGTTTTAAGAGTTCAGAAATCAATATTCAATATTTGGTGGGATAACCCTGGTTGGTTTTTAATCACAAGTTTTTTTCATGCATCATGGCATCATCATATTCTCCTCCACCAGTCTTACACACTGCTTTTGGATAACTTTATGCTGCTTTACTCCTGGTGCAAAACCATCAGGAATTCAAGTTCAGTTTAGCTTGGTGGTTTGATGGCTTGTGATCATCCATCTTCCTCTTGATTATATTCAAGAGTTTTTCAATTTGGTAAAAACAAAAAGAAATTTATTCTCACCAATCCTGTGAACAGAGGACTAGTTGGATGACAAACGAGACTTGTGGTCTTGTGGTTTCCTGTTGAAAAACAGCATGAAAAAAGAGAATATTACTAATAAAATATGTAGAGTAACAGACACTACAGGGACACAGTATGTAATTACAGAACTTAAAAGTGCTCAATATGATCACTTATATAAAAATATTGCCAATTAGAGCATTTATTTGCAGAAAATGAGAAATAGCTGAAATAACAAAAAAAAAAGATGCAGAGCTTTCAGACCTCAAATAATGCAAATAAATCAAACAAGTTCATATTTATAAAGTTTTAAGAGTTCAGAAATCATTTTTCAATATTTGGTGGAATAACCCTGCTTTTTTAATCACAGTTTTTTTTTTCATGCATCTTGGCATCATGTTCTCCTCCACCAGTCTTACACACTGCTTTTGGATAACTTTATGCTGCTTCACTGCTGGTGCAAAAATTTAAGCAGTTTAGTTAGGTGGTTTGATGGTTTGTGATCATCCATCTTCCTCTTGATTATATTCCAGAGGTTTTCAATTTGGTAAAATCAAAGAAACCTTTTTTTTTCAGAGCTGTATGTAAGTGGAATACACAGCTAAAACGAACCAAAATGATACAAAAGTTCACTAAAACTATACAGTGGCCCTCTTGTAAAACTGGGCATGTGTTTAAATATGGTATCTGATCAGAATGCCCACTAAACCATGGGCAGTCTGCAGTTCTCTCTACATTAACACTACACACTGTTTCTTTATTCTTTAATTTCCTTAAGAAAATTACGCACTCCCTCCACATCTGCTCCCTGGAGGCTCTGACAGAAGTGTGGAGCGATCAGAGGCAGATCGGGGCCCGAGTGCCCTGCCGCTGAATCCTGGCACATGACATCCTGAGTGTTATCAGCTGTAGATGGGGATTGATTCTGACAACCCTTGGGTCGTTTGATTTGTACGCACATTAATGTATACACTGGCAGGCCGCCATTAAAAGCAGAGGCGCTGCCCGAGAACGCAAATGGAATACTTATGCAGATGCTGACATCCAGGCTGTGGCTTGTTTAATAATTAAAACAGTACAAAAAAAAGGGAAAGAAATCCCAGGATGTTCTGCGTCTGGTTGTACCCAGACGAGTGCAGCATCTTCTCCTTTTCTGGAGTCGTACTGCCCAAGTGTGTTTGAAGCCCCGCAGAGAAGGGCGGAGGCCGCGGAGGCCATTGCACTGGGCACAACAAAGCAAGAAAAGTCATCTGAGTTTAACCTGCGACCTGATTTTGATGTTTTCCGACATGAAAAGTGAAGCTGCGGAGGGAAGGAAAAGTGAGCATGCTCTTTCATCTTTTCCGATGGACAGAGGGCCCTGAAGGACGAAAATGATGATGGCGCCCGGCAGCGAGCCGAATAAACACCGCTAGGCCCGAGATCAGATGGAGGAGGGTGTCAAACCCGTAGAGCTAGCAGGCGCCCTTTGCAGGGTTAGCAGCTAATAAACAACCCGAGCCACCCGACAACCCAACAGAGTCGATTCTGTCCTTGTGGAGGTAAAACTGGCTGCCCAAGGGCCATCTATGTGGATGACTCTTTTTTTACCCCTCTTTTTTATTTATTTATTTCCCTCCCCAGCTGAGATTTATTCTCAGATTGTGTCTGGCGGAATTGCTCAGGCATTAGCCGCCACATTTCACAGGCTGATGGCTTTGGCGTGGGCAGTGTCCATGCCACAGTCTGGTGCAGGGCTGGACACAGCATTTTGCCTCACTTTGTCCACTGTGAGTGGCTCGAATTTGGATAGAGAATTTTTAGTTTAGAAACAAATTCTGTCTATTAACGCATGAATATTATTGTTTTCTTAAGAAAAATCTTTATCTTAATACACTGCCTGGCCAAAAAAAGATAACACACTCTATTTGGTTGATATTTGGTTGGAGCGCCTTTGGAGCTTTGATGTTTTCAGTTCTGATACATCAGCTCACAGACGCAGCCTTGTGCTGATCCACATCACCCTAGAAGTGATGAGTGGAAAGAAGAGCGCCATCTACTGTACTGTACCCACCCAGAAAGAGAGCAAGAACAACTGTGCTCTCTCAGGGCTCCGGCAGCAGATGGAAAGCTGCATGAATGGGACTCGAACCAGTGATCTACCGATTAATAGTGGCAGTGCTTATCCTGCTGGACCAATCAGAGCCCTTAGTTAGTTGTGATGATAACATCCAGGCTCAGAAGGAGTTGGAGCATATATGCCTCGGGGCATACACAGATGAGTAGCAGCTGAATGAGTGAGACAATTTGCTTATAGCTAAATTGGGAGAAATTAGAAATGAAATGATAAAAAATGAAAGAATTTGATTTTAACCCTGGATTTTTTTGTTCACGTGTTGAAGAACCACTGCAACAATGTCAAAGCAACAATGTCCCAATCACAATCACATTCTTCAGCTCGGCACTCATGCAGCTTCCCGCTATTATGCAGCAGCTTTGAATTAGGACCTGCTAGTGGTAATTATTTTTATCTCGGATGTCCACCGACTCCCAGTGCCTCCCCCCGGCCGGTGGGAACTGTCTCTGGTGCGTGTGGAGAAAGCCGAGGAACGTCGGGGACGGCGAAGAACAACGGCGCTCCTCCTTTTCTATTACCTCGTTCGCAGCTGTCTCTCTCTTCAAAGGCCTTGCAGGGATTAGGGGACGGGGATTATTTACTGACACTGTGTACCGAGCTCCTGAATTCTGTGAACGGCAGCTTTATTACTGTGTCACGTCGCGAAGGAGTGGGCTTTCCCTCTGCGCCCGACTGTAACGGTCCTCTCCGTCACTGCCGGACGAGCCGCGCAGCGATAAGAGATAAGGTTAAGGGTAGAGAGCGTATATATAATATTACTTTATTAGTGGTCTAAATATTTCATGATTAAAAAGGTGTAAAATGTGCTTTTGTTGAAGTAAAACATAAAAAAAAACATGATAAAAAGTTCTTATCTTTGATGAATAGCACACCTCCGTTCTCCCACAGCGTTCAGAGATCCAGAAATTTTAACAGTTTGCCCAACAAACACCCTTCAGACTGGGAGATACGGAGCATAATTTACCCTGATCAATCACTTTTTACACCGTTATCCAGCTCAAAGTAGCTCTACTTTGCCTCCTTGCTAGAATCTGAGAGGAGAGCCCTAACATTTACAACGAGGCGTTAATACCTTAAAAAAAAACGAGCACAAGACATTTATTAATAAAACACTGTTTACATCCTATAATACAACTTTATTCTATAAATATTATGACTTTATTCTTGAAACTGATATGTTAAGAGATATATTATTAAAAGTCATAGATGATCTGTACTGTATGTGGGGACTGGGGTTAATTCATGCTGAAGAAATGCTTGGTTGCGCTGAGGGGTTGAGGGTTGTGGGTTCTGTACCTCACCCTGGCTGTCAGTGTGGGGAATGCTGGGTAATGCTGCTGACGTCTTGTTTTCTCAGCTCCACTGCGATGAGCTATCAAACACTGCGCTGACAATTGCATAAGCATGTCGTTGTGTGTGTGTTTTTTTTTTGTTATCTGTCCCTGAATTGTTGAGCAGCATCTTGTGTTTGGCCTTCAGCTCTGGCACGAATCAGCGTCCCGAGAGCCGCCGCCTCGCTTCTCCAGAGGAGCTCGGGCTGGTTGTGGGTTATTCTTTAATTGGGAGATGTTCTGAGCTTTGCCAGCTCCTATAATCTGCTGCAGGAGACGTTGGAGTACATGAACTCAGACAGATTGGTAACAGTTCGCAATGCTTACTTTCCAGTGAACAGTGAATTATTTATAAAATTGTGAATGATTTAGGCACAATTTAAAGCCAGATGTCTGTGCTGTTTCTCTGTGGGGAAATCTGTGCAAGTGGTACAAAGACCCCAAGACAAGTTTTTGTGTTTAGTTGAGATGTTTACAGCAAGTCACATGATGCAGGTTTTGAGTATTTGGGGTGTTTGTCCAAATCGTTTGAGTCTGAGAATTTTAGTCTCAGGCCTAACGTTAATCTTAACTTGGATTGTCTGGTTTAGTGGTTCTTAAACTGGCAAACTGGGAGAAGCAATAGAAAAAAATAACAATAATATTATTATTATATATGCATTACAATATCATTGAAAAGTTATTCAGTTCAAAATGTGAATCTCATATATTATATATACGCATTAAACACACTATTGTGATCTATTTTAAGCGTTTATTTCTTTTAATGTTCTTTTAATGATTATGGCTTACAGCCAAGAAAACCCTAAAATCAGTGTTTTAAAAAAAAATGAATATTATATTATAAAACCAATTGGTACTTTTGGCAGTGTGGGCAGTGTGCCAAGTCCTGCTGGAAAATGAAATCCGTATCTCTCTCCATAAAAGTTGTTATCAGCAGAGGGAAGCTGTAAGATATGAAGTGCTGTAAGTGATTTTGTGGGAAAACGAAACTGCACTGACTTTAGACTTGATAAGGAAACACAGTGGATCAACACCAGCAGATGACAGACATGTCTCTCCAAACCATTTTCATTGGCTACACAATTACTTTTATACTACAGTTATGTGCAACAATATGTTGATTTATTGCTTAGAATCTCAATAAAATATGTTTAAGTTGTTGTAAGTGGTTGTAAGGTGAATAATTTAGCAAACCACTGTACAATAATATTCATTGTCATGCATAAACCACGAAAAACACTATGAGGAAAAGTGTCGTTTTAAAGAAAATGCTACAAGAATCTCCGCCAGACTTTTTTAATCAAAGTCCACTTTCCTCTCCATTTCTATTAGACGCATTATTGCGCAGCCTTTCAATTGTGCGTTTAGCTAATGGCTCTCCTATTGCTAATTGCTAACAGGCCACGCCTTCCTAACGCAGAGCAGAACATTGATGTCACGCGCTGAAGGCTCCATGTGTGCATCAGTGTGAAATACATTATCTCTGAGCAAAAGTGCCACGTCTGTGGCCCTTCATCACCCCAGGGCGGCATGGGAGCAATTTATAAAGCTGCTCATTTTTCGAGCTCATTACCGCGGTGCCAGCGAGGGACGGGACTCAGTGGGCTGGTAGTTAGTGGCACAGTGCTGGAGGAGAGCAGAGCATGCTGAAGGAAGTTTAGCTGAAGTTAGGGCTGTTCCATCACACACACACTCTCTCACACACTCTCTCACACTCACAGAGACTCTTACACCGAGGTCATAATTAAGCCCTGAGCAGATAGAAATAGTCGTGTGACTCTCTCTCGCCCTCGTTTTAAATGCTGCCCCCTCAGCGTAATTAGCAACATTAACTGAGCAGGGAGCTTCTGCCAGGTCTAGTCTGAGCGCTGCGACTGTGCCAGTGGTGCCAACATTGTCTCTAACGTTTAATAATAAAGTATCTGTCACTATATGTGCTGTAATTGCACTGTCCAGAGCAGCGCTTTCCCTCAGCACTTCACACCATCAGGATCTTCATTAAACAGCAGGGTGACTGATCCAGGTGATATGTTATATCTGCTGCTTCATTATATAATAATCCATGAACATATAAAGGTATGATCCTACCGGGAACTCATGACCTAGTGTGGTAAAAAGAGAGCACTAGGTAGTATAGATAATATATGCTACTAAAGGGAGTATATGGCAGTATGTAACAATATAAGGTAGTATTAGATAGTACAGGGTACTATAGGGAGTATAGGGTATTATAGAAAATAAAGGCAGTATATGGCAGTATAGAGAGTATAGGGTCCTGTGGCGGGCATAGGGGTGTATAGGGTATTTTTAAGTAGTATAGAGTAGTACGGACAGTATAGGGTTAGTATAGAGAGTATATGGTACTATGGGAGACATAGGGATGTATAGGGTATTTTTAAGTAGTATAGAGTAGTATGGACAGTATAGGGTAGTATAGAGAGTATATGGTACTATGGGAGACATAGGGGTGTATAGGGTATTTTTAAGTAGTATAGAGTAGTACGGACAGTATAGGGTTAGTATAGAGAGTCTATGGTACTATGGGAGACATAGGGATGTATAGGGTATTTTTAAGTAGTATAGAGTAGTATGGACAGTATAGGGGTAGTATAGAGAGTATATGGTAGTATTGGGGACATAGGGATGTATAGGGTATTATTAGCTAGTATAGGCAGTATAGGGTAATATGGAGAGTAAAGGGTAGTATGGGGACACAGGGATGTATAGGGTGTTATTGTGCTGTATAGTGTAGTATAGGCAGTATAGGGTAAAATAGAAAGTATAATACTGTGTAGTATAGAGTAGTATTGATAGCATAGGGTAATATATGGTAGTATGGAGGACATAGGGATGTATATGGTATTATTAAGTAGTATAGAGTAGTATAGGCAATATAGGGTATTGTAGGGTAGTATGGGAGATATAGGGAAGTATATGGTATTATCGTGTAGTATTGGCAGTATAGGGTAGTATAGAAAGTGTTGGATTGTATACATTATATAAAGAGTACAGTGGAGTATAGGGAAGTATATGGTATTATATTGTGTGGTATGGAGTAGTATATGCAGTATGGGGTAGTGTTGGGTAGTTTGGGAGACATAGGGATGTATAGGGTAGTATTGTGTTGTATAGTGTATTATAGGCAGTATAGGGTAGTATAGAGAGTATAAGATATTGATATAGAGGGTATAGGGAAGTTTAGGACGTGTACAGTTGTATAGATTACTAGAGGATAGTGGAGTATAGAGTAATAAAGGCAGCATGGGGTAGTATATGGTTATATAGGGTATTCTTCTGAAATATTGAGTAGTATCAGGGGTTTAGGGTAGTATATATATTATGAAGTACTATAGAGAATTTAGGGGAGTTTAGGGTACTGTGGGGAGTATTAGGTAGAATTGGGTATCATAGAGAATATATGGCAGTATAGTTCTATAGTACTAAACTACATGAATGTATAGCATTTCTTTTCTTCAAAAAGTCAATATTCTGAATTTTCACCTAATCTTAGCATAATAATCTGAATTATTTTTGTGATACTTGGGAGTTTTAAATATAAAACTTATAGTTGATGGATCAAGTTTTCTTATAAAAGGGACCAGCTCTTAGTTCCATTTAACATCTATCTAATAAAGCTTGTTTCTATAGATAAAGCAACAGGATAGGAAGCGCAGATGTTCAGTCATGCTGTGTTCTGCAGCTTGCAGGTGGCGTAATTAGGCTCTTAGTGTGGATTCTTGCTAAGAGACCCTGCATTCAATGATCACCCTTCTTTATTTCAGCAATAAACAAACTGTTACACCAGATTTGGGGCTGTTTGTAATGGAAGATAATACCAACAACATCTGTGAAGCACAAAAAAATAGGACTAACTCGAGGACTAACAGTGTCACTGTATTTAGCCTGCGATAATAAGGCCTACTGAATTCTGTTTCCAACAGAATTGTTGTTAAATTCTCTAAAATGCTATATAAACTACCCCATCATGTCAGATTAACACTGCCTCCTTGTTTCTACAGTCACTGTTCATTGTATACAGCTCTGGAAAAAAATAAGAAACCACTTAAAAATGATGAGTTTCTTTGATTTTACCAAATTGGAAACCTCTGGAATATAATCAAGAGGAAGATGGATGATCACAAACCATCAAACCAAACTGAAAATTCAACTGCTTGAATTTTTGCACCAGGAGTAAAGGCATAAAGTTATCCAAAAGCAGTGTGTAAGACTGGTGGAGGAGAACATGATGCCAAGATGCATGAAAAAAACGGTGATTAAAAACCATCAGGGTTATTTCACCAAATATTGATTATTTCTGAACTCTTAAAACTTTATGAATATGAACTTGTTTTCTTTCCATCATTTGAGGTCTGAAAGGACCTCTATATATATAATGTGGCCACATGCTTCCAGAACTTCTCCATTTAGCATTACATCAGCACTACCAGCTACTGACAAACTACCAGCCTCTGAGGAAAATATATTTAGATTTAGCACCTGCTTCAAAAATGCAAATACCATTTTTGACATCTCAGCCTCTGGGAGTGTGCCACTATTAAGAAATATGAATATGAGAGATTAATAACTGGCATTTTCAATCTGGCATAAAGCAGAGCTGATAAAAAAACAGGTATTTTCCTTTTGTGAAGCTTCAACCAGGTGTGGAGGGCTACACGGTCAGATGTCAATACGTATCGCCTTCAGTTCTGCCTCCGTGTTGAGTCCCTTTCTCTGCAAAGCGTTCAATTGGACCGAGCCAGCCAGACAGCGAGGAGCTACTCTCAATGGCTTCCATTGTTTGAGAGAAAACAGGTGTGCAAATAGCTTTGGCATGGTATTATGCAGCTGTTGCAGAGGAGGACATGTGCTCCATTCCACGACGAGAGAGTGAGATTATCCAAATTGCATAAAATAGCTGGGAAGATGGGATGGGATGCTAAACAACGGAGATGCTATTACATCTTTTCCTTTTTTTGTCCTCCTACTTTTTTCCGGTTGCCAGTTGTAGGTCACTCCACCATAACAGTGTATTTCGGTCCTGGTCCATCAGGATAATGGCTAATGGGTCAGTATTGATATATTTTGCCATTTGTTTCCATTGAATAGTTGTTTGAATTTTTATACAAGTGATCACATTATTACAAATATAGATGATAATATATGTCATCTTGGGATAAACATCCCTTTAAGAAAGCAACTTTTTGTGATCATTTTTTTTTTCAAAAGTATAAAATGTACAATTCGGCACAAAAAAGAGAGAATACAACATAAGGAGATACAGATATAAAGGATAAACCATCTCAGTCACTTTCACAACAAATAAGTAGAAAAAAGGGTTGATTTAATGGTATCCCACCTGAAGAAAGCAACTTTTGACATCAATCAATTCGCATATATATTTTTCATATTTTTCAAATTATCAAACTCAGCTGTAAGTAGATAATACATTAAAATAAATTACAATTTTAGTGAGTCTTTTTTTTTTGTATTTTTGAAGACCAAAAGGCACAATATTCTGGTAATGACCCTTAAATATGCAATATCATAAAAGCATTAGGTATGGGACCTTCTACAAGTACAAGAGCTTAAATATTAAGCGTTAAATACATACCTCAAACTGTTTGCTGAGAATCCGTTCCAGGCTGCTGGCCATAAAACATAGTGTGGCAAAAGGGCATTTTGGGGTGGTGTATATGGGGTGGTTGGTTGGCATTAATGATTTAAAGGGCTGACCCCTAAATTTGCCAAGCAATTCTCAGTGCTTCTGCAAGGTCCACTACAAGTACTACACTACAGTTTGTTCTTCTTTCGTTGCACATTTTCTCCTGCATCTAATACATCTTTGTGGCCAAATAGTGCCATACATCATCTGTTACAATGCAGGAGAAAATGATAAAGTAATGACATAAGCACTACCTATGGTAGTTTGAGAAATCTGAAGTGCCCTCTCAAAAAAAAGGAAATTCAGAATCCCCTGAAAAACTATCGTCGGGAGTAAGCAAAGGTTAAAAGAGGACGGCGATATGATGGATTGGAAGAGAAATGCTGGCTAATAAACTGTTGGCTCTGATCCCCCATCTCGGCGAAAGGAAAACTACAGGGATTGCTGTCCTCTGCTTTCTTTGCTTTTTACTACCCTAAAGTGCCACATCGGGGACATTTAACTTTCATTAATGCGGCCCGCTGACAGCTGATCCAGCATCTCTCTCTGTCTTTTTCTTCCCGTCTCGATGAGCACTGGAGGATGGCAGGTACACAGCAGGGAGTCCCTGCCGTACTGCGACGGCTGCAACGACTGCGACGGCGACTGCGGCTGTAGTGGAGCAGCGTTCCCAATATGGTCGCACTTGGGGCACAGAGCATGTGGCTCGCCCAGATGCTTTAACGAGGTGATTAAACCAGATCAGGTAGGAGAGTCACTGAAGAGACCAGATTCCCTCTTTTGCCATAACTCAGCTGGCTGCACTGAAACGACACGGAAAGTTACGGTTTGTTGGAGTTAGACGCAACGCCATTCGGCTTCTGCAACGCTCCCATTATAAGTTAAAAGAGAATTCCAATGAAAAAGTACTTATTTTTGATGAATAGCACACCTCCGTTCTCCCATAGCGTTCAGAGATCCCAAAAATTTAAGCTGGTCCAAACACCCTTAGACTGGGTGATACATGGTAAAATTTTCCCCGATAAATCACTTTTTACACCGTTATCCAGCTCAAAGTTGCTCCACACCTCCTTGCTAGAATCCGTCTGTCATCCATCTGTCATTATCAGTACATTATAGGATGTAAACAGTGGTTTTTAATAAGCTTCTTCTGCACTTTTTAAGTTATTAATGCCTCGTTTTAAATGTCAGGGCTCTCCTCTCAGATTTTAGCAAGGAGGTGTGGAACTACTTTGAGTCTAGATAATGGTGTAAAAAGTGATTTATCTGGGTAAATTATGCCCCGTATCATCCAGTCTGAAGGGTGTTGGGAAAACTGTTAAAATTTCTGAATCTCTGAACGCTGTGGGAGAGCGGAGGTGTGCTATTCATCAAAGATAAGAACTTTTTATCATGTTTTACTACAACAAAAGTCCATTTTACACCAGAGTTCTTCTTTAACACATATGCTCTGTTAGGATCAGGATAAGGGATTTTCTGTCTGAGTCGTCCCTGCTGCAGGTCTATTACGTATTCACTGATGCACTCAAAGTGTTCTTCTGCACACCTTAGGCCCCTTCATCTGACGCCTTCGTTTGGCCTCATTAGTGAGTGCCGGTGAAGGAGTTTCTGGGCTAATGAGTATTTTGTTTTACATTATACAGTAGTGTGCTGGTGAGGAATTCTCTGAGGTTTTGTGTACGTCAAAAAATGTAGAAAGAACATCAAAAGGAGCTCTGGAAGATTATTAACAGTGAGGTATGGAAAGGAATATCAAACCACGGACAATGTTCAATTACATTACTTTAGTAAGGTGTGCATATTCTGTTCAGCTTCCTAAGGAAGCATGTTTTAAAACAATATGATTGATATAATGGGATGTGTATGGTAATATAGGGGAGTATAGGGTCATATAGGGGAGTGTAGGGTAATATAGGGGAGTATAGGGTCATATAGGGGAGTGTATGGTAATATAGGGGAGTATAAGGTACTGTAGGAAGTATGGGGTACTGTAAGACATATAGAGAGTATAGGGTAATATAGGGGAGTATAGGGTACTATAGGTAGTATAGGGGGTCTAGGGGAGTATAGGATACTGTATAGCGTATAGAGTACTTTTAGAAGAATAGAGGGTAAAGAGGAATATGGGGGATTATATGGTACTGTCAGAAGTATAGAGAGTATAATGTAATATAGGGAATTATAGGGTACTATAGAGATATAGGTTACTGTCAAAAGTACAGAGAGTTTAGGGTAATATAGGGGAATATAGGGTACTATCTGCAGTATAGAGACTTTAGGGTAATATAGGGAAGTATAGGGTACTGAAAACATCTGGCATAAGCATACCAAAAGTTTATCCTTGCATATATAAGCTATATATCAATCAGTAAGAAAAAAATAAATAAAAATAATGAAAATGTATATGTCATCAAAAGGGCATTCAGCTCAATACATAATTTATACAACTTTTTAGGCTTCAGTAATATCCCAACTTTTCCACATCTTTTTATCGTTAAAAAAAACTTTTTTTGGAATATATACGTACTGTAGGTGATTCTATAAATGTTGGGCTTTTTCAATTCATGTTTTTTAAGTGCTTTTTGAAAACGCGCTAAACCCCAGTGGACGTAAACCCCTCCAATGTTTCTTCAGGACTGGAGTTAGAAAAATAAGAATTGCAGAGAGAAAAATGCTTGATATGAGAATCATATCATACCAGATAAGCCGATGGCAAACTAACCCAGCGATGAACTAGCGCTGCTGCTGTTTATATTTGCTTTGAGGAGCTGGCTCGTGTTCTCTCTGGTTTGAAAGTGAGTCTGTGCGCATGATTACAGGAAGAGGCTGGTGATTATGCAGAGGGAAGTTTGATCAGGACTGTTTGTGTTCGGCTTTCTTTTAGTGAAAAGCTTTTTCTTAGCTTTTACTCTCTAATTTAGAGCAGAGCTGGATCACATATTTACATCTAAGTACAGTAGAGTCCTGTAACCCAGAGCCAGCTTCAAAGAGGAGGTATACAGCAGCTATTCTGGATTAAACTCAGATTTATTATTCTGTAATGCTCGGTTATTTGATAATGTATTCAGCGTTTTGCTTTTTATGGTTTTGGGTTTTGGCTAAATTAACCAAATGGCTCAGTTTTGGAATTGTGTCTTTTGACATTTCATTAAAAAATATATATATTTTTATCACATTTATTTTGTTTTTTAACACTTCTCACTGCACAGAAATCATATTTCCCAGCTTAATTACTTGTCCTGTTCTGTCTCCTGTTTGTCTCTGTGTTTTTCCTGTCCAGTTAGTTTATTTACCTTTACCTGCCTCTGTTTGTTCCTCTCCGCCTTTTCACCTGTGTTCAATTGTAGCTCCACCCCCTCGTTACCTGTCCTCAGGTGTTTCCTGTTTTATGTTCCTTTTCCATGTGTATATATAGTCCCTTCGGTTCTTGTATGTTGTGACGTCAGTCAGGTTGCGTGTAATTCTTTGTTTTATTGCAGTCATTCTGTACTGTTTTTTTTTTTTTTGTTAATGTTTTTGGTTTATTGTTTTTCTGTTTGTTTGTTTGTTTGTTTTTGTTGTTGTTTTCTATTAAACTTGCATGAAAAATGACAGGCTGGACGATTTGAAATAAAAATAAAACAAAATTGTCATTTGACTCTGAATGACCAAGAATTTCAATTCAACATTACTTGAATGTTGAACTGACAACCTTTATGGAGATGCGGATTTTATTTTCCAGCAGGACTTGGCACACTGCTAAAAGTACCAATTGGTCTTATATAATATTCTTGTGGTAAGTTTCTTGTGGTAGATGGAAATGCCAACGCTTCCACATGCATAATTATACATGGTACATGGTGCTTTTACCTGTGTTCAATTGTAGCTCCGCCCCTTGTTACCTGTCCCCAGATGTTTCCTGTTTCATGTCCCTTTTTCATGTGTATATACTGTATTGTCCCTTTGATTCAATGTCCCTTGTTGGTTCTTGTATTTTGTCACGTCAGTCAGGTTGCATGTGATTCTTTGTTTTTCTTTTGATTTAAAATAGATCACTCTGTATGTAATACATCTGTATAATATATGCGTTTCACGTTTTGAACTGAATTACTGAAATAAATAAACCTTTCAATGATATTCTGTCTTTTTTTGAGATGCACTAGTGTGTGTAACATTGTGTTCATTCAGAGTACAGTTTAGATAAATGCATGCATTGTTATTATATACAGTGTTTGTATAAAATTAAACAACTATTTATATTGACCCTTATCCCTCTCAAGTTTCGGGGGCCTTAGAATCTCCTCAGTTTCTTGCGGTATATGGATACGCCAACGCTTCCACATGCATACTAATACATGGTACATGGTGCTTTCAACTGTGCTTATTTGTAGCTCCGCCCCCTTGTTACCTGTCCCCAGATGTTTCCTGTTTCATGTCCCTTTTTCATGTGTATATATATAGTTCCTTTACATAGATTTTGTCACGTCAGTCAGGTTGCATGTGATTCTTTGTTTTTCTTTTGATTTAAAATAGATCACTCTGTATGTAATACATCTGTATAATATATGAGTTTCACGTTTTGAACTGAATTACTGAAATAAATAAACTTTTCAATGATATTCTGTCTTTTTTTGAGATGCACTAGTGTGTGTAACATTGTGTTCATTCAGAGTACAGTTTAGATAAATGCATGCATTGTTATTATATACAGTGTTTGTATAAAATTAAACAACTATTTATATTGACCCTTATCCCTCTCAGCTTCCGGGGCCTTAGAATCTCCTCAGTTTCTTGCGGTATATGGATACGCCAACGCTTCCACATGCATACTAATATATATACATGGTGCTGGCTGACTCCCAGCAAAATATAAAAATATATTCAACATAACACATTCTGTAAGCAAGCCAGCTGAAGTTTATGCGGTTCTGAGCTACTTAACACCCACTCACCTCAGCATAAGAAATCTGCAGAGTCTAAATTCAGGCAGATATTGGCTTTGCTTGATTATCTAATTACAATTTCAGCACCCGTAATCCACCATAATGCAGAAAAAAAAAACATCCTTCAGTCTGAGTGTGCTGGTAAGTGTGTTTGTTATCTTTAGGCTAAGAGCGCCCTCTGTTGGATAAGATTGCGGGTACAGCTGCAGTGAGTTTATTATTATTATTGAATACTGTTCCTGTGAGTTTGTGCCCCCTGTGTATTACTTTAATGAATGAGATAATGCGGATATCTAGAACTGATTACTGCATGTAATGCAAGTGTAATTAACGTATTATTACTGATTCACATCACGACCAGTGTTAAAAGTAGACACAGCTTTAAATTAAGGAAGCAGATCTGCTTTAGGAAGCGTTTGGTTCACTAAAAGGCCTGTAAATAAAGGTTATTTAGAGGTTTTATGTAATAACTAAGCTGTGTGAGGTTGAAAATCCATTTTAAAGCATAAAGAAATGTTCTAGGCCCCATTTAATGTTAACAATTAATAGACATATATATATATATATATATATATATATATATATATATATATATATATATATATATATATATATATATAAATAGATAAATAGATATAATACATATCTAAGGCTTCTTCTTAGGGCTGTGCAATATATTGTCTATATCAAAGGATGTTTAATGTTGTCGTAAAATAAAAAAAATTAAAACATTCAAATTAACATATTTCACATATTTCCTTAACATTACAAGTTATTAGTGCCATTTTACAGTAAGTCTTGTTTATGGTTTATAAAGGAAAAGTTTATTCATGGTAAATAGCAATAACAATGTTGTAAATACTTTAACAAATGTTATTTGCCAAATAGTGATTCAACATTTATTTAAACTTCAATAAAAACCTCAGATCTTTTTGGAAGCTTACCGTACTTTGCCTTCACCATCAGTCAATATTAACACATTTGTTAATAACTATTAACTTAACTACATTATTTATCCTGTAATCATATACAGCACAGGAAAAAATAAGCGAGCACTTAAAAATGATGAGTTTCTTTGATTTTACCAAATTGAAATCCTCTGGATTATAATCAAGAGGAAGATGGATGATCACAAACCATCAAACCACCAAACTGAACTGCTTGAATTAATTTTTGCACCAGGAGTAAAGCAGCATAAAGGTATCCAAAAGCAGTGTGTAAGACTGGTGGAGGAGAACATGATGCCAAGATGCATGAAAAAAAACTGTGATTAAAAACCATCTGTCACAGTTTAGCCCATGTCTGTCTTGTGTTTCTCCCTTATTTGGTCTCTTGTCCTCCTGCCCCTCTGTTTACCTGTCATGTGTTTCCCAGCCATGTGCTTCTGTTGTGTTTTTGTATCTGTCTCCACCCTAGCTCCACCCCAGCCCTGCCCTAGCAATTAGTGTTCTCACCTGTGTCTTGTCTGTAACCCCGCCCGCTCGTCATCCAAGCCCAGGTGTTTCTCAATCTCCTCGTGTATATAAGCCCCTCTGTTTGAATGTGCAGTGTCGAGTCTTTTGTATCTTTGTCTTCCGTGTACTCTAGTTTTGTGTTCTGTTGTCCCTGAATCCAGGTCTGTTTTGTTATCTGAGTTAGTTTACAAAGTTTGTTAATTATATGTTTCTAGTGTTATTATAGTTATTCTGTGTTTTATTTATTTAGTTACACCTAGTTTTGTTCATAGTTTTCTTAGTTCTGAGTTTTTTGCGTTACCCGCGTTTTGTTTACTGTTTTGATTTATCTTGTTTGTTTAATAAATATATACTTTATCACTATATTCTGCACTTACGTCCATCCCCTTCCTCATACGTAACACCATCAGGGTTATTCCAACAAATATTAGATTTCTGAACTCTTAAATGTACTATATGAACGCGTTGTTTTCTTTATTTCTCATTTTCTGCGAATAATATAGAATAAATGCTCTAAATGCCAATATTTTAATTGTTTGAAACGGATTCACAAAACTGAAGTGGTCTCTTAATTTTTTCCAGAGCTGTGGAACTATCCGATGGATGGTTCGGTAGGTATCCAAAAGTGGTTCTTCTATGGCGTCGCTCCAAAGAACCCCCTGTGGACCTTTATCTTCCAGATTGCAGAGCATTTAAGTTGCGAAACACCGATCCGAGGCGCGGTAAAGTGTAAAGCTGTGAAGCTAAATGAACAGTAAGTGCATCCGTCAAGCCAAACAATCACCTGCTATTGATGTGGGCTCTGGCATTATGCTGCGCTCTGCATTCGTAATAACAGCGAAATTCCCAACAATGGAGTATCGATTAAACGTCACATGCTCTCCGGCTCGGCGTTGCGTCTGAAAGACAGGAAAGAGGTGCACTTTTGAACCGGTGTGGGAACAACAAGGCCGAGTACAGATCACCTTCAGTTCTGGCTCGGCTCCTCTTTCCGTCTCAGAAAAGAACTACTCTTCTCCGTCGCTCTATTCACTCTTCACTTTGAACTGTTTTCTCTTTTTTTCTGCAGGGTAATGCCTTATCTCACTTTTCCTCAGAAAGAGCTGACGCGCTCTGACACCCTGCCAGGAGAAAATTTGGGCTGCAGATCCAGAACCGGAACCGGAGCCTGACCCGATCTCCTTCTGCATCATCTGCTCGTCAGACGCCACTGTACTGTAGCTCTGAACTGATCAAACACAACATTTCAGTTTAATTCCACAATACTGCAGACAGTACCCTATACTCCCCTATATTACCCTATACTCTCTGTACTTTTGACAGTAACCTATATCCCTACAGTACCCTATAGACTCCTATATTACTCTATATATCCTCTATTCTTCTAAAACTACTCTATACTCCATGCAGTATCCTATACTCCCCTATACTCCCTATACTACCTATAGTACCCTATACTCCCCTATATTACCATACACTCCCCCATATGACCCTATACTCCCCTATATTACCATACACTCCCCTATATGACCCTATACTCCCCTATATTACCATACACTCCCCTATATGACCCTATACTCCCCTATATTACCATACACTCCCCTATATGACCCTATACTCCCCTATATTACCATACACTCCCCTATATGACCCTATACTCCCCTATATTACCATACACTCCCCATATGACCCTATACTCCCCTATATTACCATACACTCCCCTATATGACCCTATACTCCCCTATATTACCATACACTACCCTATATGACCCTATACTCCCCTATATTACCATACACTCCCCATATGACCCTATACTCCCCTATATTACCATACACTCCCCTATATGACCCTATACTCCCCTATATTACCATACACTCCCCTATATGACCCTATACTCCCCTATATTACCATACACTCCCCCATATGACCCTATACTCCCCTATATTACCATACACTCCCCCATATGACCCTATACTCCCCTATATTACCATACACTCCCCTATATGACCCTATACTCCCCTATATTACCATACACTCCCCTATATGACCCTATACTCCCCTATATTACCACACACTATGGTTTTTGTAGGTGGTTGGTAAGGTATTGCTTGTGTTTCTGTGGAGGATGTTTTGGTGTTGCAAGGTGATTGCTGAATGTGTTGCTATGGTGTTGCTAAGGTGTTACTAGGTGTTTGCTAAGGTGATGATGTGATATGGTATCTGTGGTGTTGCTATTGTGTTGCTAGGTGGTTGCTAAGTAATGTACTTGCATAAATCAGATTGGCGATTCATTCAAATTTGGTGTTAGTATCCTGTATCTCGTGCACTTTTTTCTCCCCATTCATTTTTAATGGGCACAAATGTATATTGATATTATATTGGATATTGGAAGTTTTTGCAAAAAACAATCAATCCTCCAATCAAAAAGCTGTATAGAGTATATTATCAGCCCAGTCTCTGCATGAAACCCCCACCTCCAACACCGCCACCCCTCCATCCCTGAAACAAAGAATACAGCTCTATTGTCCTCGGGGCGAGGCAGTGAGGTAGTATCGGTTGCACCTCAACTCTTCGTTGACTGATAAAAGTAATTAGCCGGCTTTATTCCCCTCGTTTAATCAGGTGCTAATTAAAATGTTAGCGAGATAGCCGACTCACACGGCAGCACACTGGAGGAAAGAGTTGTGGAGTTCCAGAGGCTCGAGATTAAAGCAGGAGAAAGATTTCAGAAAGTGTGTGTCCTCTGCATTTTCATCTTCATCAATTTCTACTTATTTTATACCTAATGATAAGCCTTTGATGTCTGCAGCCATTCGCTGCTGTACGTTTAAACTTAATGCACTTAATGCACGTTTTAAGTGCAGATCTTTGATGCCATTTTCCCATGTTTTAAACTCTAGAAGAAGAAGACAGAAGTTAATAAATTACATTTAGAGGTTTCAGGACTTTTTCTTGATACATATATTATACTGTAATATCCACAGGGACATTGTGGTAGAAAGTGCTGTTAGAGCAGTTATGTAGTGCATTGTACAAGAAATAAGTTTTCATGCATTTTCAAATTATATATTTTTTTTATCTCTGCCTCTCCCAATCAGAATTTAAGGAAAAAATGTTTTTCCATTTTCCATTCCATTTCCAATCCAGCTTTTTTCAAGTTGGATCATAGCATCAGATTTGTGTTACAAGACACAAAAATGGAGAAATATGAAAATCTGAAAATTCACCTTTTCATTTTTTTTTTTGGCTGAAAAGGCTGAAATGAAAAACTAGATTATTGAAAAATTGGATGAAAACCCATTTCTTCTTCACTATACTAAATGGAAAATAATAATGATTGAATTTTACACCCAATTTTCTAACTTTCGGCCAAAAATGAAACTACTAAACGTTACATGAACGCCTTTGCTATCGTAATGACGGGAAGTGTACACCATGCACTGCACGAAAAGTGCAAAAGGCATGTTCTGCCTGCGACACATGTGAAGTCAGACTCCGCCTCTTTTTGAGCTGCTGCTGATGCTTTAGCATTGCCGAGTAGCATCACATCGCTAACGCTAACGCTCGGAGGAAAGCTCTGCGACTCGGTTCTGATACATCAGCTCACAGACGTAGCCTTGTGCTGATCCACATCACCCTAGGAGTGATGAGGGGAAAGAGCAAAAGAGCGCCATCTACTGTACTGTACCCACCCAGAGAGAGAGAGAGCAAGGCAAGGCTAAATGTGCTCTCTCGGGGATCCAGCAGCTGATGGCAAGTCATCTTTGGACCACTTGACACTCCCATAACCTTTTGATGAGCAATGAAATGCATCACAAATCCAGGATGGATATGTGTGTATAATAATAGTATAAGCATAAGTATAGTAAGGCTCCACACTAGCACCCGTTTTTTTTTTTTTAGTTTTTTTGTAGTTTTTCTGAGGTGAACAAGCAAGGATACGTGACTTTCTCGTGATCTATGCGTTCACCGTAAGGAAAGCACTGACAACGCCCAATAATAAACTCAGAAAAATGTGTTAGGATGTAATTTATCACAATAATGATAACAGCTTGTCTAATAGTCCACTCCTACGCTCCGTATTACAGAGCACCGGCCGTGACCTTATCTAATATATTGTTTCCCAGTTCACCAGCAGTAGTTAGAACACCTGCTCTGCTGTAGCTATTCCTCTCGATAACGGGGGAAAACCTGCTATCTCCTGCTATCTCCTGCGTGTCGAGCGAGCCCCCTTTGGGCCTTCCGAGACCATCGTCCTGCTGCTGCACCTGCAGTGTAGTGTGATCTGTCTCGCCGGTGGGCTGCTTGCTTCATCAGGTCATATTTAGTCAGGGACTGCCTTTGCCCAGAACGCTGAACATGTGTATTTTTGGTCCATTAATTCAGTCTTTATGATGCTGTGAAGCTGTGGGTGGAAGGACGAGGAGGAGACGATGGAGACGATGGTGCGCTGGTGCGCTGGTGTGCTGTAGTGCTGTGGTGTGCAGTTTGGTGCTCCAGAAGGAAGCACAGGTAGCGCTTTCACATGTTTTCACGGATTTTTCTCATGTAGGCCCACCGACCATATGTTAAACCAAACTGTGAAATTACATATTCATACACATACGCAGGGTGTATTTAATAGATACTGCTGAGAGAGTGGGATGGAGGCAGATTACAGAGCTGCTGGAGTCACTGGATTTAGATTTGCTTCATTTTAAAACACTCTATACATTGTAAGCCCAGATAAGTTGAATTTACTTAAAAAATTTGAGGAAACCGGTTGCCTTAAAAAAGTTAAGTAATGGGTAATGAAAATTGATTTAGCATAAATTAAAACATCAAGTTATTACAACTAAAAGGGAAGTTGATTTATTTCTAAGGTAGCCCAGGGGGAATCACTACACACTGATGGTGAGTGTCTGTCTGAAACTGTTGGACACGCCCAGTATGCAAATAGATTGTGACAGAAGCCAATGCAAAAGAAGCTGCCAATGGCAACAGACTAAACTCTAATCAAAGATCTCAGTTTAAATGTATACGGGTCCACAAATGTTCAACTAACTCAAAATAGTTGAGTAATGTTTATGTAAAACAAACTTAAATTGTTTAAGTTCAAACAACATAGGGGTTTACAGTGCAGCAACCAACTAAATCCACCAAAATTAGAGTTTTTTTTGGCTGAAACCAGAATTGCATTTTTTTAACCATTGAATGCTGCCACTTTTTTGATTGTTTTGAACATATCCTAACCATTGTTTTTACAAATGCTTTACTTAGTAACATGTTACTCTACTCTGAGCATTTTGTTTTGTTTTTTTCAGTAAAGAGTAATCTAATGCATTACTTCTAAAATTACTACTTTCTGATCCAGTAATCAGATTCTAGTCAGAAGATATTGCAGCGTCCGCCTGGGATAAAAAAAGATAATACGTATACGAATAATACATCAACAGTCGTCTCTTTATTGCTGGAACCCACAATGGTTGCTGTCGGCCAACGCGTAACTTAATTACTTTTAAAATCAAATAATTCATAAGTTAACTAAGTTGTTCTGTTCCAATCATTGTTTGACTTAGCAGTGCAATTTTAGTCATAAATTTACCTCAGTACTGCAATTCAATCACATGTGAGTACAATTTACACAGAGAAACACAACCAGAAAAATTCAGATAGTGTTATTGTCTTTGTAGATAAAAACTACACATGTAATAAAATGTTTGGTAACACTTTACAATAAGGGTCACAAATAACAGTATTTATGACAGAGTAATAAGCATTGTTGAGCAATGGCTGAATTAATTATAAATTGGTACTAGTTAAGACATTATTAAACATTCCTAAATTTGAATGCTTCGTAATGTTATGAATAACAAATGTAGGCATTAGTTATGGTTATTAAGAGACATGCAGTATGTACTGTTAATTAATGTACCCTTATTGGACAGTGTTACCAAGCGTTTAGTTAAAAGAAGAGCATCTAAACTGTTTTATCCACTTCATCACATGATACTGGACTGTCCACGTACTGCTCAGAATCCTCAGAAAGTGTAAAAGAAGACACACAGCATGCTCTGGCTTATTATCTTGTCTTATTCAGGACGTATTCGGTCAGGATGGGCTGAAATGATGAAAGCAGGCTGTCTGCAATGCCCACTTCAGCTAGCATGTTTACTTTAGCCAAAGGTTAATCAGCTGATGAGCGATGAGGAGCGTGGATCTCCGGCCCTGCGGCCGCCCCGCATCCCGCCGCTCCGTCACACTGCTGGCCTGGCAGATGCCTCCACGCCCAGCGCGGCGTTAAGGCTTGTTCAGTAGAGGCTAATCAACACCTGCTAGCCAGTTAATTAAGCTGCTTTTGGACGGAGAAGCGGGCGAATAAACTGTGCTGTAATGAGCGCTAAGAACAACTGGGGGGATTTCATTTGCAGTCTGACCTTCACTGATGTGAGCTTAGGGGTGTTAGACGAGTTTCAGACGAGATGCAGTATTCAGTAACTCCAGGATGATGAGAATGTAAAGCGCTAAAGCATAAAACGCTAGTAGTAGTAGTAATAAAACAGTACTGCTTTTATTGCTGCTCTCATACAGTATGAGATAATATGCTAATATTACCTGTAGCCTTCTGCAGATCTAATGCTAGGTTCACATTACCAGAATAAAGTGACTCAAATTCTGACTCTGAACGCTGAGTAAAATTTACTTAAAAAAGTTTTGCAACTTTCTGCATTTGCGCTTTTTTTAAATAAATTTAATTTCAGATAAATTTAAGTAACTTCAACTCGGTTTCAAGACTTAAATAGAGTTACATAGAGTAAATAAGTGAACTGAACTTCAGTCAATCCTTTCTTTTAGTAAACTTTCTTCATTTCTGCTACAATATTACCTAATTACAATTACTTCATTTATACAGTATTGTTATATATAATTATAGTTAAAACACACATTCAAATATTTACATAATCTCAAAGATTTATTTTATAAACGGACCAAGTCTCACTGTCTCAACACATGGATGCCATGTAATACATTCTTTTTAGTATACTAAACTATACTATACTAAACTATACTAAACTACACTACACTATACTATACGATACTATACTATATTATACTATACTATACTATACTTTACTGTACTGTACTATACTATAATACACTTTACTAAACTATACTATACTATACTATACTACACTATACTATACTATACTATACTATACTATACTACACTATACTATACTATACTATACTATACTATACTATACTACACTATACTATACTATACTATACTACACTATACTATACTATACTATACTACACTATACTATACTATACTATACTATACTATACTATACTATACTATACTATACTATACTACACTATACTATACTATACTATACTATACTACACTATACTATACTACACTATACTACACTATACTATACTATACTATACTATACTACACTATACTATACTACACTATACTATACTATACTATACTTTAGTATGCTAAAAAAGAATGTATTACATGCCACTCATGTGTTAAGACAGTGTAATATGTGTGTTTTAACTAAAAATATTTATTAATTTCAAGAATTATAAAAAAATATTATGTATCATAAATTATTTCAGTAATATTGTATAAATGAAGTAATTGTAATTAGGTAATATTGTATGCAGAGATTAAGTAAAGTTTACTGAAAGAAAGGATTGACTGAAGTTCAGTTCACTTATTTACTCTACGTAACAAAAAGTCTTGAAACTGAGTTGAAGTTACTTAAATTTACATGAAATTAAATTTACTTAAAAAGCAAATACATAAAGTTACGAAACCTTTTTAAAGTAAATTTTACACACATTTTTTTGTGAAGAAGAAGAAGAAAAAGAAGACTTAATATTATTAATTAAACTAACTTAATAATAATATTAATAATAATATGGAGAGAAACAGCTACAGGAGTACAGTGTACAGTATATACTGTATATAACGGGTATTTTTTGTTTCACAGTTGGTTTCTGAAGTCTGTTTTGTCAGTGTACCTATAGTGGGCACTGCCCGTATCCCACGCTGCACTGCTGCACCTGTTTGGCATTCTCCCTCTGCACCGTCACGTACTCACACTCGCTCACACTCGCTCATGTCCACAGTGTATCTCTGAAGGGCGACACAAATGCCTCCCATCTGCACGCTCTTCCCCCGCTAATCCTCCCCCAGGACAGGGACATTTCTCTCCTCTGTCCACACTCGAGACACCTGTCCTCCTGTCCGTCAACAGACCTGCCTCTTTATTCACTGCGGCGTGACCGGTCTCACTTACACACAGCAAACAGAACCACTTAGAACAAACACTGATTCTCCAATTTACACCATCAACACCATCAAAGTAGAGTTTGGCTCCATAATGCACAAAAAACAGATCTCCTAATCGAGGGAACTTCCCCACTAGCATGCTCCCAAACACCACTCGCAGAATAAGCAGCAAACTGACTGGCTCTTTTTGTTAAAGGGAAGGACAAAAGCCAAAACAACAGCTGAAACATTAGACGCGATACCTCACTAAAGGCAGAACAAACAGAGCGGTATATATACATGGGACAACAGCTGAAAGCAATCAAAACACAGGTGAGGCTGATCTACCAATCTGGTGCTGCTTGGCTGCCTGAGACACATGACTGAAAAGTGCTTTCTAGGAATTGGAGTTTGTGAATGTGGAAAAGCCTGTAGAGAAATTGGAAGCATGAATGAATAGGGAGGACAGGGGAACAGAGCAGGAATCATACGCAGCAAGCTGATTGGCTGTAGTTGTTGAAGGGTGGGAAAAAAAAAATAGGTCATACACAGAAATAAACAATCAAAGAACAAACGCTCATTCTGAAACAGCTGAAACAATAGAAGCGATACCTCGCTAAAGGCAGAACAAACAGAGAGGTATATATATACATGGGAAAACAGCTGAAAGCAATCAAAACACAGGTGAGGCTGACCTATCTGATCAATCTGGTGCTGATTGGGTGGCTGAGACACATGATTTAGAAGAGCTTTCTAGGAATTGGAATTTGTGAAGGTGGAAAAGTCTGTAGATGAATTGAAAGCAAGAATCATACGCAGCAAGCTGATTGGCTCGTTTAGATGAAGGGCGGGACTTTATCGTTGAACGGACACTGGGTTGAGTGTTACCAGAACCAGGGATGAGACGCTTTGCTTTCCAGCTTTGACTAGATGTTTGTTTAGTGGAGGGGCATGGCTCTATATACAGCAACTGTGATGTAACAGTTTTGAGGTTTTGGAATCGGACCCTTTTTTCAGCTTAAATGTTCTTCTAAAAGAGAAACAACAAACAGTGTTTGATGTTTACAGTTTTGTAGGCATTTTTGTTTACCAAAATCTAATTATTCAAGTATGCCAATACATATAACAACAATATACCCTTCCATGCGCATATTTAAAATATGGGGTTACATACATGAAGTAGTTTAAATGTTTCATTGTTACTTTAAAGTATATTTAAAATAGTATAATATAAGTATACTTAGCACAATTTAAGTAAAATATTATTTTCATACTGTAATTAAAGTATAATAAGTACAAAAAAAGTTGTTCCATTTTATCACTCTTTAAATATACTGATTAATAATAAAGTGACTACAAGAAAACACTTTAGTGCACTATAGCATAATAACAATAATGCTTAGTATACTTTAATCTCCTTTTTTTCACTAGGGCAGTTTAGGATGGGGTTCGATTCCCTGACCAGGACAGTGACTGGATCTTTTAATAGAACCGAATAACTGGACCACAGTCCAATCAGACAGGGTTTTCTCTCCTCTTGTCAGCAGACAGCACATTGTTTCACACTTATTCTGACTCATATCTACAGCTGTCTAACTGAGCAGGATCTGGCACAGTTATATTTGCAGTTTGCTGTTGGCAGATGTTCCTGACTAGAAGAAAAACCTGTTGGAAGTCTGTAATTCAGAATACATGGTGGCATTACCAGAATTCTACCTGTGGTTAGTTGGGTGGGATTATATATATCGTACTGTATATATGCATATATGGATATGCTGAGGTTTCAACTGCACTTCCTGTTGATGAATACAAAGCATTATTTAGTACATTATGTATTTTTTTACTGCAAAAAAAAAAATTCAGTTTCTCTGATTTTGCCATTTATAGGTTTATGTTTGAGTAAAATTAACATTGTTGTTTTATTCTATAAACTAAGGAGCATTTATTTATTTGCAGAAAATGAGAAATGGTTGAAATAACAAAAAAAATATGCAGAGCTTTCAGACCTCAAATAATGCAAAGAAAACAAACAAGTTCATATTCGTAAAGTTTTAGAAAGTTCAGAAATCAATATTTTTTTTATCACTGTTTTTTTTTTTTTTAATGCATCTTGGCATCATGTTCTCCTCCACCAGTCTTACACACTGCTTTTGGATAACTTCATGCTGCTTTACTCCTGGTGCAAAAATTAATTCAAGCAGTTCAGCTTGGTGGTTTGATGGCTTGTGATCATCCATTTTTTCCTCTTACGAGCTGTATATAGGCATTTATACTATATATATATATATATATATATATATATATATATATATATGTATAAACCTTATATATTATATTATTCAATATATTATCATATACACAGGTAATTATTCACAGTGTCATCCTGTACTCTGTTATATTTGGCAGATTTTTTTTCTTCCAGGACGTTCACTGACATTTAACTGTACACTGTATGAAGATCCATAGCCGGTTTTGTTGGATGTGTTCAGTGGTGATGATTTACTGTACCTGGCCTGAGTTACTCATGGTTCAAGTCCACACCTGTGCTTCATCCGTCACTGTCAGCGCTGGAGTATACGCTCACCCTCTGCTACAATTAGCCATCCAGGCCTTTCTCTGGACGTGTCAGAGAGCTTCTCCTCCTGTAGAACTAATTTACTCTTTCTAGTGTTAAAACAATTTCCTCCAGATCTAATCATCATCCAGCAGCTCGGCTGTAGGTGTGTGTTTGTGTGTGATGCCTGTTGCTGGGTGTTGCTGCAGGGCTGATTGCCTCGCTGCTCTTTTACTACACAGCAGATACTAGATAACAAAAGATTTCGTATAACACTGCAAAAAATATATATATATTTTTTTTTTCTAATTTCTAAATTTTAATTTTAAGACAACTTAAAATGTATTCTCTGATAAGACTTTTTGTATTTAATAAGCATTATTGTGTAAGTGTTAGATTATTTTATCTTTATTAGAAATAATTATCTTAATAAATCTTTTATGTAATTTGAAAAATAAGCACAAGAAGTCCTCAATCAAGTTTTTTCTAATTCTTGTCTTCAAATTTTTCCTTGATTTAAGTCTTATTTTACTTATTTGGAGACTTGGTGATTACTTTTTTAAAGAAATCTAACCAAAAAAAAAATTTAATTAATTATTAATATAAGCATATATGTCTAAATTTACATATATTTTGTCTAGTTTTCACCAATGGATGTTTTGCAGTGCAGCTATGTAAGAGAAATATGAATTTCTTTGATTTTACCAAATTGAAAATCTCTGGAATATAATCAAGAGGAAGATGGATGATCACAAACCATCAAACCACCAAACTGAACTGCTTGAATTTTTACACCAGGAGTAAAGCAGCATAAAGTTATCCAAAAGCAGTGTGTAAGACTGGTGGAGGAGAACATAAAAAACACGGTTATTCCACCAAATATTGATTTCTTACTCTTAAAACTTTATAAATATGAACTTGTTTTTTCTTTGCTTTATTATTTGAGGTCTGAAAGCTCTGCATTTTTTTTTTATTATTATTTAAGCCATTTCTCATTTTCTGTAAATAAATGCTCTAAATGAGAATATTTTTATTTGTAATTTGGGAGAAATGTTGTCTGTAGTTTATAGAATAAAACAACAATGTTCATTTTACTCAAACATAAACCTATAAATAGCAAAATCAGAGAAACTGATTCAGAAACTGAAGTGCTCTCTTCATTTTTTAATTCAGACGCCGCCTGCAGTTGAAGACCGACCACTGGTACAGTCTGGCCAGCCTGAGGCCTGGAGCGCAGGTCATTACCAGACAACAGGACACCGCCTCTACTGTCCCGCTCATCTCTCACTGGCTGAAATGATTGGACGCTTTGACCCTCAGCTGATCGGCCGAGGCTTGTTAAGAACAGAGCGCTCCTGCTGACCATGTGTCAGTTTTTACAGCGGGGGAGGATTAATTAAAACATCCAGAGAGAAAAGAAGGATGGAGAGAATAAGTGAGGAGTGAGAGAGTGGCACTTGTGGCCTGAGGATGAGGATGGAGACGCCGTGCTGTGTTTTATTTGTAGTTCTACTTCCTCAGGAGCTTCTGAGACGAGCAGGACTCTGTATCTCAGGGTGGTGACCGACTTTCAGACCTCAAATAATGCAAAGAAAAATGCAAAGTTCATATTCATAAAGTTTTAAGAGTTCAGAAATAATCAATATTTGGTTGAATAACCCTGTTTTTTAATCATAGTTTTCATGCATTTCATCTTGGCATCATGTTCTCCTCCACCAGTCTTACACACTGCTTTTGGATAACTTTATGCTGCTTTACTCCTGGTGCAAAAATTCAAAAAGCAGTTCAGTTTGGTGGTTTGATGGTTTAATAAACCATCTTGATAAAGCAACAAGTTCAAAATGTCCGGAATAAGGAACAGCTTCTTTCCAGAAGCTGTAAGACTCCTAAACTCCAACTAGACATCTTATCATTTTACTGCTATTAATTCATACTCATCCATTAATCTTCATTCAAACTCAACAGCACTTTACTGGAAGTTCATTTTGCTGATAATTCCTTACTTTTCTTATCTATATTTATGTCTATAAATATATTGTATTCTTTATTTTATCAATTTAAGATAAGATATTGCTGATTAGAACTGAAATGTGAAATTCTTGTACCAGATGTGATGAGAATGACAATAAATCTTGAATACTTTATTTTGTGAATGTGTGTATGTTTTTGTGTGTGTGTGTGTGTGTGTGTGTGTGTGTGTGTGTGTGTGTGTGTGTGTGTGTGTGTGTGTGTGTGTGTGTGTGTGTGTGTGTGTGTGTGTATGTGTGTGTTTGTGTGTGTGTGATTGCCATTGCATGAACCGACCACCAGGGGGAGGCAGACTTATGGAGTTTGAGTAAGAGCTCAGTGCAGTGGTTCACCATCTGTCATTTGGATTCTGCTGTAGTTGAAAAACACAAATTAATAATTGAAAGCAGTGCGGCTGGTGCAAAAACAACAGCTTTATTGTTTAATACAGCATGTCTTGGGCAGTTTGCACACCTGTGTCAAACACTGGTGCAACCTAGAATAACTGAATGCATTTATTAGAAGGGGTGTGTACAGAAAATGGAAATATATTGATGAATATATTTAATGGAACATATCTAATATTTTTATGGAAATGTTATTGTAGACTATCTTAGGCCATTCTACATCATTTAACAACAAAAGCTGTTCTGGAGCAGAATATGGAAAATAAATATAGGTAATTTTATATATAAAATAAAAATATATAAATATATTTTAAAAATGACCATAAAAAAGCATAATGTAGGGTAGTTGTTTAAAATGCACATTTCAAAATAAAATGCATTTCATATATAAAGACATGCATATTAATGTATTTTTCTTTATTTTTTGTCATTTTAAATACCTTTCTCAGAATAGGAGGAATAGTAGAGACTTTTATTTTGTGTAATAAGTAAATACGTAACTATTGTACATATTTTAATACACATTAAAATAGCTCTCGAAGTGCTGTTTTTGTTTTAAATACAGCTATTTTTTTTTTTAGCATTTATGTGCTTTTACACAAGGTGGCAGTAAATTTCAAGCGATCATACATTCACGGACTCCTTTTTAGCATTTTTAATAACGATAAAAATATATATTTTATTTAATAAAATATTTTACCTAATCAACGTGTGAATATATTTAGTATTCAAGCTTTATTGATGCTTTTTAGATAAAAATTTTAAGCCTAAAATTATTATTTTGCTTTATTTACGTGCATGATTTCTTTTCTCACCCGTTTTCCGTCTTCCTGCGCTGGGATTGGCTAGTAGTTCGTGCTCAGCAGCAGCTCACCAATCACAGAGCAATACAGCAATACAGGAGCAATACAGCTTGAATATCAAATATATTTACAATATATTTAATATATGATCTGTTTTATCGCTTGAAATGTACTGACACCTAATTTAAAATCAAAATCAATGCGAAATAATTTAGTATTGTTTTATTATGATTGTATTATTATTATTATTACATTTTTATTATTAAAGCATTGGGACATTTAACTATTTTAATATGTGTTTATGTATATGATAATAATAATTATCATATATTTATATATTATGATAATAATAATAATTATGTATCTAATCCCCACCTATCTCGGCTCGTAGTTCGTGCTCAGCATTAGAACACCAATCACAGAGCTGGAGCTGAATGTCGCAGCAGCTTAGTGGGCGGGGCTTGTCTTAAAACGGACACACATTGTTTCTCTCTCTTTTTATATTTATTGAAAGAGTTTTGAAGATTATTGATTATTGAAAGTTATTTTAGATACTTTAGTATTTTTTTATTGATGGCTTGTTCTTGTTTTTATCTAATTAATTTATTGTCTTTTATAGTATTTTTTGTCATATTTAAATGATATTTTTAGCTGTACTATAATTTTTTTTCTCTTATATTTGATATTAAATAATAATATTCTTCTAGATTTAATTAATGGAAATTTCTATATAATAAAGTTATTATTACTACTATTATTATTATTACAAAAAACAAACATATACTAAATAATGTTAAATACAGTTCTGCACTTTTTTTTTGTCAATGCATAGTGACACTTAATTAAGTTAACACGTATTTTAAATATATTTCTTATAACAATAATAATAATTCATTTAATTCACATTTTTTCTCCCCACCCGTCTTCACGCTATCCTACGCTGCGATTGGCTAGTAGTCCGAGCTCAGAAGCAGCGCACCAATCGCAGAGCAGAAAGTGGGGAGCACAGCAGCTTAGAGGGCGTGGCTTGTGTTGAAATGGGCGGGGATTTGCTCATGAACTCGCCTCGGTACGGTGTTCTGGGTCCAGCTCCATGTGGGTTTGTTAACTCTGAGGCTACAGCGGCTGGGTTTAAGGATGCTCGTTTGGGTCGACTGTCACGAACTGAGCTTGGGATTATATCTGGAGATATGAGGTAGTGTTTTTTGTGTTTTTTGGAGGTTTTTTAGAGGTTTAGAGGGGTGAAACTGAAGAAATGTGAGAGAAATGTGAGAGAATGAATGAATTCAGCAGAAGAGCATTGTTATTTCAGGTTTCAGCCTCTCTCTCTCTCTCTTTCTCTCTCTCTTATATGTTGTCTTCTGTTTTTTTTACCGACTGGTGTAATTGGATCTCTCTCTCTCTCTCTCTCTCTCTCTCTCTCTCTCTCTCTCTCTCTCTCTCATTGTTGTTCACATCAGGATTGTCTCTCTCCCTCCTCACAGTAAAAGCCTAAAGCCTCGCTCGCACTGACACAATGTGGAGGACATCATCAGCTGGGAATATATAATACATATATATACACACTTCTTCAATTCCAGCCGGGCTGGTTTTTGCTTTCTGCGCATCCCTCCATTCACGTTCTGCATCCATCTATCCATCCGTTCATCCATCCATCGAAAAAGGTAGGTAGGACGGTTTTTTTTTATTTTATTGATGTCACTATTGTCATTTGATGTCACAAGTGGAGTTTGTTTGTTTGATTGAGTTAAAAGGGCTTTGATGTGTGGCAATGTCGCGAGCGTTTAAAAAAAAGTAAATACAAAAAAAATGTCCTTCTTATGTTTTTTTTATTATTATTATTATTATCAGCATCAAAATATTATCATTCTTCTTATTAATACTGGAATTAGTAGGGCGCTGAACTTTGAACGCTGTGCTGAAGATTATAATAATAACAATACTTGGCGTTTTATTTAATTTAACATAATGTATGAGTGCTTTGTAACAGAATAGTTATTGTTGTTTTAAAAAATATATATATATTATTTCAAGCACTTTCAGTTCAGTTTTGCAAAGCTCCGGATGGATCAGCGGGCATACGCTCCTTGCCTAGCCGAGGTAGGGCAGCCTCAAGCCGGGTAGCGCGTACAGCCTGACCGCGGTCAGCGCTCTGGAGCTCCGGAGCTCCGGAGCTTAGTAGTGGCTCAGTGTATCCAGGTTTTCAGGGCTTCAGAGCTTCGGAGCTTTAGGGCTTCAGGGCTTCAGGGCTTTTGGTGGCAGATGGTCGTGAGTAAGCTCGACAGATGTTGGTATACAGCCACAATTTGCCAGTAGTTGGGCCGGACACTCATCTCTCTCCATTGTTAGGGTGAAGAAGATGCTAAAGAGGTGGGGGAAGAACAGAACAGAAGCTCTGACAGGGCAAACGTTCAAATGTTAAAATGTTCAAAGCTTCTTCTGGTTGTCCCAAAGGAGAAGAGAAGAAGAAGAAAGGAGAAGAGAGGAGAAGGAGGAGGAGGAGAGCACAGAGCTGTAATTTGATTAGCAGGGCTTTTGTAGGACTACTGATCAGGATAAAGCAGAAGAGCAGAAGGCCAGGCTTAAGTAACACTGATTAACACTGATTAAGCTTTATTTCAGCTTACTGGTATCTTACTATACTGCAAATACAGTAGATTTATTATTCATATATATATATATAATTGAGAATATTTGAGTTTGTGGTGGGCACAGTTTACGACCACATTTACCAAATTAGATCAACTATAATGTGGATGATCTATGTGTGCATCAGTGCGGTCACACAAAGTCTGTTTATTTATACACACACATATATATATATATATATATATATATATATATATATATATATATATATATATATATATATATATATATATATATATATCAATATATATATCAGAGCTGGGTAATAGTATTATGATTGTAGAATCTAAAGAATAACTGCTTCGCTGATTTATATATATATATATATATATATATATATATATATATATATATATATATATATATGTTTTTTTTTATATATATTTTTTTTTAGATACAAATGTATACAACATATACAAACCAAATACAATCAAACTACACTGGGTATACTGACTTATTTCAGATTTATTTTTGAAGTATACATCCAGATACATAGTTTTGCCTATAGTTACCATCTTTAAAACATCCCATAATATTTTTGTATATATATTTTTCTCATTTCATAATTAATGGACAAAAAGAAATTTTTCCAAAATTACTTATTTTATTTACCTACATTTATTTACATTTTTTTTCTTTTCCTGTATATAGGTATATACTTCCTATCCATATATATATATATATATATATATATATATATATATATATATATATATATATATATATATATATATATATATATATATATATATGTACATTTATATTTATGGCATTTAGAGTGACTTACAAGGTTTTTTACGTAGTATTAGGACTCTTGTTTTAGGACTCTTCTGATTGGTGTAGAGCAGTTTAGTCACCCAGACCAGGAATTGAACCCCAGTCTCCCACTCCCATGATGTGTTGGCTCACAAGCAGGCGGTGGTGTTATCCACTGCACCACTCCAACCACACACGAAAAAAAAAAGAAGCAAAAAACATAGTTTCATATAGCTATAATTGCTATAAAGTTATAAAGTTCCAAAAAGGTAAGATTTAAGTAAGACTTAAATTAAGCAAAAAAACACTAAAATCAAGTAAAAATCACTTGATTTCTGACATTTTGTGCTTATTTTTAGTTCAAAAGACTAAAATAAGCCAAATAATCTAACACTTGCAATGCCTAGTAAGACAAAACAAGCTATAAAACAAGATGTATTGCCATAAAATGAGATTAAAATTAAAATTTCACTTTCTAAGAGCTTAAAAATCCGAATGCATCAAAACGCAGGGCCTGTATGTTGTTTAGAAGGCTGTTGTAAGACTGTAGGGTGAAGTCGTGTCTGGGTTGAAGAAGAAAGGAGACGTTTGTGTGGAGATGTTTCGTCTGATGAGCGAAGAAACACGTGAAAAGCAGATGCCGGCAAGCTGGCTTATTAAGAAGATCGAGATGCATCTTCACTCGTAGCGCCAGTCAGTTTCCGCTAAAAGCCAAAGCAACATCAAGCCCTGGTCAGGATTAGAGAGCTTGGTCTATTTTTACACTGTTTTATCAATTCTTCTTCACGTTGAGCCTCATTATACAGCACCCTGTAAAAAAAACGAGAAACATGAAAGTAGCCTCAAAATGTCCACCAAGCAGTGAAGCCTTTTGAACGTGATGTTTCTTGATATTTGGATCAGCCGAAGCCTCTGACTAAGTGTCTTTTTTTAGGAAAAATGTGCAGTCGCGTTCAAGTAATTGTCCCTGTTGGATGCTGGGAAGAAGCGCAGCGAATCGCATTAGCTGTGGGCTCAGATTAAACCGCTCGTGAGCACAAGACCCTACTTTATTACCCTATTTATTCTTCCGGAATAGTGTGTGAGTAAGTGAGTGTGTGTGTGAGTAAGTGTGTTTCTTTTCGTTGCTTTTGCTGTTAAGCAAAAAAAATATATATATTTTTTTGTTTTATTCTTGTTTTTCTTATTGTTCTTCATAATGATCGTTAGATCTTTGGTCTTTAAAACTGATCTTCAATAATTGATATAGTTATGTTTTTTTTTTATTTTCACCTACATGCTGTTCAATATATATTTTTTAGAACATAATTTTTTAAAATTTATTTTTACATGATTTTTGCAAAAAAGAGGCCGAAAAACCTGTTTTTGAGCTTATATAAAATACAAATCTCAAAGTTCAACAAAAGTTCCATCAATATAACATCAATAAAACAGAAACAGTGGCAGTAACAGCTGTGTATATCGCATTTTATGCCCACTATATAGAGCATATATATTTTTAATATATATGAATTCTACCAGCCAGGTATTAAGGAGAAGTAAAGACACCCTGAAGAAGTACAGCATTATCTAAGAGTTTCAGGAAAGCTTCTCCAGCAACGAGACTGAAGCAGCATTAGCATTAGCAGCTAACCGGGCTGCTAAGCGCTAGCTCTTTCGCCATTCAGAGGTGAGTAGATCGGACTGTAGTCTGCGTGTTTACCGCGTTAAAACAAGCTACGTGGAATGAACCGCTAGCTAACATCGCCCTGGCTTACCGGAACTAGCACCAGCGGTTAGCTGCTAATGCTAATGCTGCTGCACCCAGCCTTAGTGTAAATCTGGAAATCTGGAAATCTAAGCTTACTGTAAATAAAAAGAAGCACTTTAATCACTTAAATAAACAGTTTTCACAAGATAGATATTTGTAGATTAACATCCAGCGCTGGTTTAACTTTAATAGAAAATGTTTTTTTTTTTTTTTTAAGAATTGCAGTTTTATTTACTTAGCTTAGCTTTACTTAACTTAAAGTTAAACCCTCCACCACCAAGCGGTGAGATTTGCTGAATTAGAAGGAAAACATGGTGACACCACTGTTCCTTACTAGTGTAGCATAAAATGCGACTTTAATCCAGTGTGCTTTATGTCAAAGGGAAAAAATGGGATAGAGGAGTGAAGGAGGGGAAGAAGGAAATTAGGCTAGACGTATATTACTGTATGTACATCATTATTGTAAGTCGCTTTGGACAAACGCGTCTGCCAAATGTAATGTAATGTAATACGCTTTGTACTGTCCACTCACTAACTCACGAGATAGCACCTCACAACTCACCACATACAGGTGTGAGTGTCCCCCGAGGCGACACCTGCTGTGACCAAATGACATACTGCTGTCCCATGACTTTTGGCACATCACTGAACCCCACAGAAAGCGTAATGAGAATTTCCCGAAATTCTAATAATCTCTTACAGTCAAACTCGATTAAGAGTTCAGGACCGAGCGTCTCCCAGCTTCGGTCGTAACACCCCTCGCTAACTCCACTCCACCACCACACAGCTCTTCCCTTTCTGCTAAATGTGAAAGAAATGACCCTCAGTGGTGTAATTAAAGCGGCTGTAATTCTGAATACGCACTGATGCGTGCTCCCCGCACTGCAATCCCTCCAAATAATGTGCAGCTTGGGGAAGTAAACACCTTTTATTTCTGTCTAAAAGAGCTTCAATCATCAGCTGGAATATTGAGAAAACAGCAGCGGTGACTTTGACTCTTCGCTAACGGATATCGATTATAGAGATTGTGGAGGACAAACCCATAAAAAATAAATTAAAACCTCTGGAATATAATCAAAAAGAAGATAGATGACCACAAGTGATAAAGTTATCCAAAAGCAGTGTGTAAGACTGGTGGAGGAGAACATGATGATGCCAAGATGCATGAAAACTGTGATTAAAAACCAACCAGGGTTATTCCACCAAATATTGATTATTTCTGAACTCTTAAAACTTTATGAATATGATGAATATGAACGTATTTTCTTTGCATTATTTGAGGTCTAAAAGCTCAGCCTTTTTTTAGTTATTTCAGACATTTCTCATTTTCTACAAAAAAAAGTAATTGCTCTAAATTGGGAGAAAACGTTGTCTGTAGTTTATAGAATAAAACAACAATGTTAATTTCGCTCAAACATAAACCTCTTAATTTTTTTCCAGAGCTTTATGTGTCCATTCATTTTTTTCACGTCTTTAATAATGGTAATGTAATGTGTATACAACATAGCATACTACAGTTAGTTGGGCGGTTTTAGGTCGTATATAAGGTCTTATTATTAGTTCGCAATGGGGGGGGGGGGGGGTGATGAGCTGCTCTCTAGTATCAACAACGCCATATTTGCAAAAAGTTGGCAAAGTATCAAGACTGTGATGTAACAGTTATGAGGTTTTAGAACAGGCCAATTTTACAGCTCTGATGTAAAACAGTGTTTTAGTGATTTTACTGGCTGATTTTATGAATTATACTAAAACTGCTTTACACGTGCTTTTGTTGACAACCTGATTTTATTAGCTGGTTTACGACATTCGCAATGACCTAGTGGTAACATTGGTGATGAGCTGCTTTCTAGTATCAACAACGCCATATTCTTCCAAAGTCGCAAAGTGTCAAGACTGTGATGTAACAGTTTTAGGGTTTCAGAATTGGCCTATTTTACCGCTCTGATGTGAAACAGTGTTTAATTTAGGGCTGATTTTATTGATTATTCTGAAACTGATCTTTCAGAAGGTCGTAGTACTATCCCTGACCTCTCAGACTGGAACCCCTGGAACTCCTGATAGAGCAGCACTGCAGTCAGATCTAGTCTCTAATCCACTGATTCTGATAAGGATGAGTTTCGTCTTCCCAGTGAATCCAGATTCTGAGTGTATACACGCAGCATAAATGCATGTGATTAATGCAAAGCTGCCTTGCTGTTTTTTTTGCGGTGTATTTTCTCCTCCGGTGTTTGCAGTTCAAAGCTAAGCTTGGCGCATGGTGGAGGCCTGAGGCGGGTGGTGGTGGTGGTGGTGGTGGTGCAGGCCGAGCTGATCGTCTGTAAGTGGTGCTTTATCAAAGAGCGTTCAGTGGAGATAAAATCGATCATTTGCCTGTACAGTGGCATCGGTAGCCGGAGCCCCCCAGGCTGACGGTGTGACTCCCAGGATTAGAAAGTTAAGAGGGTGCAGATTTGACTGGAAGGTCTTTCTTATTTCTGTTTAACCTTTACTGATCATCCTAAAACGCCTTTTCTACATTAAAAGAAGAATCAACATTGCATTTGATTTAAGTAAGACTCAACTGAGGTGTCCAAGAACTTCATAGCAAGAAGAAAAGATCAATATATGATAAAATAAAACATTTAAAGATGCAAAAATGTCAAAATCACAGAGTTCAGTATTTCTTATTTTTGGTTAATATGATATAATTTGATTTTAATGTGAACAATAAAAGAGCTAGAGAAAAACGGCTGAGGACAGCCACAACTGGAGGTGATAAGCTGCTCTCCAGTATCAACAACACTACTTTGTTAGCTTCTAGCTTTGCCGTGTCAGTGGGTTTTAAGTGATTTTTTTAACTGAGGTGTTCAAGAACTTTATAGCATAAGGAGAAGATCATTATATGACGAAATAAAACACTTATAGACATTAAAACAAGAAGAAAAGATCATTATATGATGAAATAAAACATTTATAGACATTAAAACAAGAAGAGAAGATCATTATATGACGAAATAAAACACTTAAAGACGTTACAACAAAAAGAGAAGATAATTTAATGCAGCAAAACATCTATAGACACTATAACAAGAAGTAAATATCATTATAATTCACAGGACTTATAATTTACTTTAATATCCTATTGGCAGACCTTTAAGACAGCTGTACACATGCTTTTGTTGACAACCTGCTTTTATTAGCTGGTTTACGACACCCGCGATGGTCCAGTGGTAACATTGGTGCTTTTACCATAATTAGCAACTAATATAACGAGCCTGGGGGTGATGAGCTGCTCTCCAGTATCAACAACGCCATATTCCTTCAAAGTTGCAAAGTATCAAGACTGTGATGTAACAGTTTTTGGGTTTCAAAACTGGCTCATTTGACAGCATTGATGTTTAACGTTGGCCTGATTTTTTTTTACTAATTATTCTAAAATTGTGTTTCATAGAAAGACTGAATGGATTGTAACATTCTATACAAAAGAAGCACTATAATTCACTTTAACACCACTGCTGTAAATACACATCCCACTTTAACTCCCTCACACCTATAATAAGGACAGCTGTACACGTGCTTTTGTTGACAGCCTGCTTTTATTAGCTGGTTTACGATACCAGCGACAGCTCACAGAACCTGCATTTTACAGCCTAGTTATAACACTGAAACAAGAGCCCTCTAATTTAATTGTTCTAACTGGGTAGTCCTGCTGTCGCCTCATTGTGTCCTCTCAGTGTGATATGCTGTTAGCAAGCTGGGCTAGCTAACAGCTTTGGCTAGCGTTAGCCTTGCCACCACTTTCTTCGCTTGTGAACTTACCAATTTAAATATGTGTATTTTTCTATGCACTGCATGTTTGTTTTTTTTGTGAGGCTGGATGATATGGCAAAAACGTAAAAATCACAGTATACAGTATTTCTTATTTTTGGTCAACATGATATAATTTAGCTACAGAAAAACTGCCCACAGCAGCCACAACTGGAGGTAATGAGCTGCTCTCCAGTATCAACAACACTATTATTAATATTCTTCTGGATGCGCTACAGTGAAATATTATCAAAAGCTTTGCCAAGTCAGTGGGTTTTATGTTAATTTTGGAGGTGTAGATGTAAGGAATCAAGACTGTGATGTAACAGTTTAGAGGTTTCTGAACTGGCCCATTTTGCAGCTCTGTTTTGGTTCTTCGATGAACTATTGTTATGCAATTATTTCAAGGAAAATGCAGTTTATACACAGTAAATTTGGCAGTGTTAAAACTTTAATTTAGTGTTGATTTACTGTATACATTTTAATAATACACAGTCATAACTAGCACTCTAGAATATGGAGGTTATGAGCTGCTTTCTAGTATCAGTAGCTTTGTCAAGACTGTGATGTAACAGTTTTGGGGTTTCCGAATTGGCCCATATTACAGCTCTGATGTAAAATATTGTTTAACGTAAGGTGGATATTATTTATTATTTTGAAATTGGATTTTTAAATTTAATGAATTAAAACTATCATGTAACAGTTTTGAGGTTAAACAAATGTTTATTTTTACTGCTCTGTTTTGGTTCTTGCATATACTGAACTCAAATTTAATGTATACATTTTATAATACATATATAGTTCCCTAACTAGCAGGCTAGAGTATGGAGGTCATGCTCTGCTCTTTAGTATCAACAACATATATACTCCCAGAATTTCTTAATTTTTCCAGATTTTTCAAGACTGTGATGTAACAGTTTTGAGGTTATAGAATTGGTTATAGAATATAGACTTTGATTTGGTTCTTTCATGTAATAAACTCTTGTTATTCAACTATTCCAAGGAAATTACAGTTTATACCCAGTTAATTAACAGTATTAAATCCTCACTTTTAGTGTTATACACATTCCTTGGGCCTTTTTAAGAGAACAGTGGAAAGTTTTACAGCTTCTGTACTATATTTCAAATTCACAGACGAGAAAATGATTCAGACAGAAATCTCCACAGACAGTTCCTCACCACTTCCACCAGTTCTTCCTCATATGCAACTTCCTCCTGCCAAATGCGTCGACTCACATGGGTGTGTTTTCCTACGGGTGCGTTTATAGGTGCAGCGCCGCACTTTAAATTTTGTTGACAGATGGAACGTTCCAGGTTTAAAGAGCCGTTTTTATCTGGCAGGTTGCTCGCGTGGCCCTTGTGTCATTGTGTAAACGCTGGACATTGTGAACTCTTGTTTGATTAGACGGCTCGACCGGGGACATTGGGTTACATGCAAACTGGCATTTTAAGTCGGAGCATTAGAAACGTCACGTTTAACCTCTGATCAACCTGGTAGAACAAATTAACTCAGGAATTCTCAGGCATTCTCAGGAATTCCAGAATTCCCAAATTCTCCTTTCCTCAAGCCAGAGAGACCCTCGGTTTATCCCAGGAATTCTGAGCCACTTGGCTTCGGCAGGTTATCAGCCAGCCCCCCGCCAACCCCGTCAACCCCCTGCCAACCCCACCAACCCCCACCAACCCCCGCCCCAATTTAACGGTGAGGCTGTTGCTGCTGTTGCTATTGTCTGGAGACCAGGTCTAAACTTAGAGCTTGTTCTCTCCTGCGCTTGTTGTTTGCCACTCTTTTCCACTTCAATTGGAATTCTTTCCCCATCAGTGTCAAAGCTCCCCCCCTCCACCAAAACCCAGCCACCCTCGCCTCTCCCTCTCTCTCTCTCTCTCTCGCTGCTGCTGTCAGTGTTTCTGCCTCGGCTTCAAACTTTCCCCGAGCTGCTTTGATTTGTTCCTTTGCAGGAAGGTATAGCAATTTAGAGCTTGGAAAGAGCTCGCGCCGGAACGCCACGCATCCCAGGTTCTTCCGAGTCGTGCCCCCGTTTCCCATGGAGTCGTAATTAGCATCTAAAAAAAAACACGTGAAGATGTGTTCAAAACGTGAAACACAAACAAGCCTTTTGACCTCTTCGGAACGAGATGAAAAAAAAGACACGTTAGCATTGGGTTAAATGAACGAAAACATGGTACTGGAAATGTGATGCAAGATGACGCAGTTGGGCATCACAGTATTATTGAGGAATTTGATAAATTAAATTAATTAAAATGTCTTGTAGTAAGTTTGTACTTGACTTGACTGGAATTATTTTTTCATGAATAAGAAGTAGTTTGATTTGAGCGTTCACTGTGGACCTCTACCTCACTCTACTTCTCTTTTCTTCACTTTTCCTCACTCTACTACCTCCTAACTCACTCTACCTCGCTCTACTTCGCTCTGCCTGACTCTACTCTAATTGACGCTACCTCCTAACTCACTCTTCCTCACTCTACCTCGCTCTGCCTGACTTTACCACACTCCATCTCATGCCACCTCACTCTACCTCACACTGCCTCAGTATACCTTGCTCTACCTTCTTTTCACCTCATGCTACCTCCCTTTGCCTTGCTCTATCTTACTCTACCTTCCTCTATTTGACTCTGCCTCACTCCACCTTATGCTACCTTGCTTTGCCTCACTCCGCTGTACTCTACCTTGCTCTATCTCACTCTACCTGACTCCACCCCTCTTTACCGGACTCTACCTCACTCTACCTGACTCTATCTCTCTTTACCGGACTCTACCTGACTCTACCTCACTCTACCTGACTCCACCTCTCTTTACTGGACTCTACCTCACTCTACCTCACTTTACCTCACTCTGATTTGCTCTGCCTTGCCTTTCCTCAGTACGCCTCATTCTATCTTACTCTACCATTTTTCTCGAAAAACAAAAACTATAAAAAATGAAAATGCCAAAAAACAATCCTTTAGAGGAAATGCTCTAATATGACCTTGTTTGGAATAAATGGTTCGGATTTTTCATATTTTTTACTCAAAGTGATTTTGTAAAAATATTTTCAGTTGCCAAATATCTTTGGTTGCCAAATATCCCTTAAAACAATTTCATTCAGTTTTTTTTTTTAGAACTGGGAATTAAAAACACAGTTGGAGAGACAAACTCAATAAACTCAATAAACTCAATAGACTCTGGCCCAGTCCTTTTAAGATCACTGTTTGGTTTATTGTAGGAGTAGCAGGAGGAAAATGAGCAAAAATTGTAGAACTGAAAAATTTCACAACCTTTGATTTTGCGGTTATATCGTTCAGCACTTTGTGTCTCCAGTTAAAGCGTCTCTGATTCTCACAGTTGCCTGTTTGACCATTTTTCTGCTCAATTCCTGTGGTGGTGAGACACACTGTACCAGCATCTAGAAAGACAGAAGCTGTATTTTGAGAAACATGAATAAGTCTTTTGGCCTTATAGATGAGCACAATAGAGATACTGGGTACGACGTTACCTCGTACCAGACTGCAGGCTGCTGGCGTCTGCGGGCACTGTGTCTTTTCTTGTTACGTCTTTATGAGCTTGTAATGTGCAATATTTAACAGAGCTGGCCTTTATACTCGGAATGAAATATATTGTATAGTGTTCTTGGTGATCGAGCACCAGAGACTGTGTAGAAGACAATCTTCAGTTTTTTGAACAAACAGCCTCTTCTTTGCTTTGGGAGAGATTGAGGTCATTGTTAATTGAAACTCAGACACATGTTAATTAGTGTGAGATTTTTTTTTTTTATCCACACAAGTCTCCCTAATCACCACCGTCCTTCGTTAAATCTCCTTCCTCTCAATGCTATGTGCACTCCACCGAAAATGAGCCTCAAGAATCCGCAATATTAGGATGCGGACCAAAATAGATCTTCCGCTAATGATGTGGATGTGAAAGGCATTCTTGTGCTTAATTTGCTTTCATGTGTTTATTTACTCTTTATTCTGAATTATTATTCAGACAGATCTCGAAAGAATCTTTATGTAAACAACCTTTTAGATGTGTATTTGATAATGATATGCATTTTTCCTGATTATGTAAGGGCTTTGTGAGTAACTTATGTAAATGTAATTTACTTATTCCTGTTACAGAGTTTGGGCCAATGTAGTGTTAGGAGTAGTGTTGCCCAAGGACTCTTCTCATTGGTGTAGCAAAGCATTCTGTAGTCCCCCAGACCTGGAATTGAACCCCTGTCTCCCATATGATAGCTTGCTGGCTGGTGGTGGTGTTATCCACTGCACCAACCAACCGTGCTTGTTGAATACAACAATTTTTTTATTCTTTCCAATTGATGAAATATTGATTAAGTACTAATTTTACACAAAAGTTATGTAATAAAGAAGTAATAACATTAGTTAGCAAGGCTAGAAGCTTTTTAATATACATCAAATATACAATACATATATAACAGAGCCTCCATACTCCATACTCCAGGCTAATGAGTGTTTTTCTTTTGTTTGAGAAAAAATAAAGAAATAAAAATGCTACAAACTTTCAGCATCCACTGTAAATAGCCATTTATATACTCTTTCAAATTTTTTTATTTAAACTTGGTAAAATAAAAAAAAAAGGTATTTTGGTGCTCTTCAAAAAAGGACAAAGAGCCGGTAAACTCAAATGAAGCACTGAGTATGATTATGGGTGTACAATGTGGAGAGAAATATGATAAATAACGATAACGCTGTTGGATATTACAATATCATCGACGAAGGCGATAAATTAAATCAGGTATATATAAAATTTGTTTGCACTTGGCTTGACTGGATTCATTTTTCTAGTTTTCTAGTTTACTGTGGACCTCTACCTCACTCTACTTCATTTTCATTTCTCTACCTTGCTCTGCCTGACTCTACCTCACTGGTAGACTCTACCTCAATGTTTTCAGATTAGAAGAAGATGTTCTAAACCTCTAGATATAAATCTGTGACAGTCTGTCCCTTGTTAAAGATTGTGTCTAAGATTCTTACTGATTCTTACTGATGTTTCCATTTCCATCCATCCAGCATCTACCACATCACTTTTAACTTGACTTTGACTTTAGACTGTTAAAGATGGCCATCCTCTTTGACAGGTGCCACTGGCGCCAGTTAATCAGTGGTATACACTTCATCTCTCCGTGGTTTGAATTGGTGATTGGTGTATAATTGGTCTGACGTGTGTCAAAAGCACCTGCAGTGCTAAACAGAACGGTTGCCACTCTGTATTGCAATCAGGTTCCACCGAACTGTCATGGTGTCTCCGACTTATTCACTTATTCACCTATTTCCTGAATCATTTTCTGCATCAAGACTATATACAAACACTCATCTCCTGGTGGTCTTTAGACGACCACATTGAAGAATTCCAGTGTTGACCTCTCACGCCCACGACCTCTCAAACCAGGTCCATTACCCCAAGATTATTTGCGCCCACATGACTCGTCTGTGGACCAGGATCTGGAGATATACAGTAGCTATGACAGGTTTTGCCCCCTGCTTTGAGATGTTAGCCCCTTTTAGTGCTATTCCCTTTTCTTATACGAACGCTTGAGAGAAAGTAAGTAAGTGAGGAAGTGAGGAAGTGAGTGAGTGAGTGTTGGGGAGGGGGATAGCCTGGACCACTAAGCTTTCTGCTGCTGGAGGCAGACGAAAGGAGCAGCGAGAAGAAGGGAAAAAGAGGACTCGTTTGAAAGCACTCAGTACTCTCAGAGGAACAGCCAAGTGCATTGGAAGAGCGCTGAGATCCGCCATCCGATTGTGTGGGTGTGGGGGTTACAGGTTAATAACTGACTAGAGCGAAGGAAGGAGGGGAGGGAACCCGAGCTCTTTTGTTGTGCCCTGTAACCGGTAGGTCCTGGAGAGCGACCAGTTACAGAGTGAGATCTTCAGGCGCAGTCAGCTGATAGCACAGGATGAAGCTTAAGATCCAGTAGAGCTTGTGTAAAAAAAAGGATATCCTTTACACCTTAAGGTTGCTTTCACACCTACCTTGTTTCAGGGTTCGTAGGGTCATAAAAAAACTGGAAAAATCATGGAATTTGAAAATAGCAATTTCCAGGCCTGGATGAGATTTGGAAAAATACAATTTTTCCAGACAGTTTTGGGAAAAAAACGTCGAAAGTCTGTGTGTTTCAGTTTACCGATGGAGACAATCTATTTTGAGCTACAAATACGTCAGCTCAAAGTTCATTCAGTAATTTAGTAATTTAGCCCTACAGAATGGAGCTCTCAGGATCTGACACACAATTTATTATTCAAGATTGTGTGTCAACATTTGCATCAGATTAATTTATTCCTACTATAATAATAATAATAATAATAAAAAAAAATGTTTTAGTTGATTTTTAGTTTTATTCTCCATGTCTGCACTGATGTTTCAAAAATCGTATGGTCATGAAAATTTGCCTTAAAGGCACGGGAAAGTCATGGAAATAATCATGGAAAAATCATGGAAATCTATTGGTTAAAACGTGCATGAAACCTTTTGTTTGGTCTGGACTTTCAGGGCGCTATTGTACACCCTGTGCAAGGGTGTTTGCTATCTTACACCCCATCAACAACCCAGTCTATTTTTACACCAGTGTAAAAAGGTGTGCTCAGGTCAATTTCTGGTATGTTTCTATCTTGGTGGTGGGAAGTACAGGTGCACCACTGACCGATTAAAACCCTGACAACAGTCAATAGTCAGCTGCACAATCCTATGTTAGTCATGCAGGAGCGCCGTTGGTTGCTGTTCCCTTAAATGAGCTGCTATTGTACCTTCACATTATCCTCTGCTGAGACATTCAAAAGCGCCAAAGTCAGAGCGCACCTGCCTCTTAAATGAAATGACAAAAGGCACACTGGCATTTTTTTGTTGCCCTAATAATACCAAAGACACACAAGACGTCCTAAATTTAGCTGCATGATGCTTAATTGAACGATGCTCTATAGATCACTAAAATGGGGCCTTCAGACTTTTTAGGCAGGTCTGAACCAAAATAGAAATGTTAAAAATCCCGCAAACCATGATCTGGAGCAATTTTGTTGCTTTCCAGATCATTTTTTTGCAGTGTGAAAGTGCTTTGGGATCATTTGGACTTTGGGATGATGTCTGCTGTGATTTGAGTTACAAAGATCTAAAGGTGTAGTCAGCTGATATCACAGGATGACACCTGAATTCCCAACGAGTTTGAGCAGATTCATCATTCTGGTGCTTTTACCCTTTAGGTTTTGTCAACTCGAGAGTGATTGATGATGTTGAGTAAGTGTGTAAATGTTAGTTAAAGACAGGTAATCAGTCAATCGGGGTGTTGGAAATTAGTCAAATTTCTGTTCCTCACCTCCAGGACAGCCATGTAGAGTCAGATTGGCCTGTTTTGTGTAAAACAGGAGTCTTGTAGAGTATTATAATAAGGAAAATATGTATCAGTTTTATGTTTTAAAATATAATCACTAAAAGTCCAAAATAAATATACGTAGATATCTGGATAATAAAAAATACTATCCAGCGTAGATCATAATTGCTGGAGCGAATGAAACACGTCAGTGAGCAAAAACAAGCCCGGAGCCCAGTGGGCCTCCAATCATCCGCGTAATCGAGTTGAACATGTGTGCTTTTCTCATCTCTAATGTACAACTGTGCAAGATCTAGGTCAAACGGCGTGCATCGTTAAGGGGACCAGCCAAGAAAACCATTATTGTTAGGGCTGCCGCCCCCCGCCACTTTTTCAAAATACTGTTGTTCTGTTGTTCTCTTGTCTGGTTTGCCTATTCTGCCCTATTCAGGCGTGGCTGGACAATTATGTCAAGCTAAACCAAAGAACAAGCAAGCAAGAAGTTCTTGCTTTATTGAATTCTGGAACTTTGTGTACCAGAGTCATGAAGACTTAAGTCTTGGTTGAACAGTCCTTTAAAGACTTGTTCTTAGTGGCCTATTGGCTGTTGGACATTTGTTTAACGATCTAAAAAAGTGGTGACATCAACAGAAAGCTCCTGCCTCTTGTAGTTGCAGTGAAAAACCTGTTATAGGGGACTATAAGCCTATTGCATTTGGAACTTTTAGTTGGTATCTTAGCTGTTAGCTTTTTTCCCTTTGTACTGAACACAGGCAAATAATTGTGGCAAACAGTTCCAGGACTTGGAAGGATACTTCAGCTGCGTCCTCAAAATTGATGCATTTCTGCATGTCTGCAAATACTACTTTCCTTTTGCTTTTCTTTTGTGTGAAGTACTTGCAAATTTCTCCCAAATAAGCTACAGACCGAAAGCTCTTAAATCTGATGCTTGCCCTTATAAGCACCGCCAAGGCATTACCTTTTCCATCCATCTCAGCTCGTCAATCTGAGACCTCAGGTGACCCAGACAAATGTCCAACGTTTTTTTTTTAGTGGTGCACAAATGTTTTTAGTGGGAACACTAAAACACGGCAAGGTCATGTTACTACATGAAGTGGAAATGAGGTTTCTCTTCAATGATTCAATCTTTAATTATGTGTATGATTATGTATGAAATAATCATTCAATGAGGAGGGCTGATTAAAAAAAGAGCAGGGACGCTAAGTGAGACACGTGGCAGAGAGTTGGGCTGCTGGAGATTTCTCCCAGCTTATCAAAAGGTACAAATTAATCCTCGGGCACGTCTGAAATCTACTTCCCCCGCTCCTTCCCTCGGGAGGCGATAGTCCCTTTTGAAATCTTAATCTTTCTTTTTAAAGACAAAGCGTCATGGCGGCTCGAGTGAACCCAGACGCTTTGTCTTGTCTTGTTTAGTCTTGTCTTGTCTTGTCTTTGCTGTCTGTTTATGTCGCAGTCGTAGATGTAGGTTTTGGTAATACACTACAGGACCTTGTGAGCAGCTTGAAAGAAGAAAGACGTTCTTCATTCTTCATTCTTTCTCTCAGCTGCAAAGCCGAGCTGCGATTGGCCCTGACTGAGGACTGACTCTGGAGCCGGCCATAATGGACGCTTACATGTCATGAAGAATGCTCCTACGGCCCTGAGCAGCGGCGGGGGCTGGGATTGCGTGGGTGCATGCATGCACGTCTTTATTCACTGACGCATCAGTGGGATTCGTGCAGTGACAGTGCAGCCACTGTGCTAGCCTCCGCCCGTCATTCCCCGGCTCACAAGGGGCAGCTTTGTGTGCACGTCAGCCCCGGCATGGCATAGCACGGAGATGGCGACCGGGTAATCCAGGGCCTGGGACTGTCTCTGTTTACCACTGACCCTGGACCATAGTGAAAAAATATACTAAGCATTATTATTATGCAATAGTGCGATAAAGTGTTCTTGTAGCCACATTATTATAAATCAGTATATTTAAAGAGCGCTAAAGTGGAACATCATTTTTTGTACTTATTATTATACTTTAATTGTATATATTTTAAATATACTTTAAAGTGACATTTAAACATTTTATTTAAACTACTTCATGCATGTAACCCCATATTTTAAATATGCTTACAGTAACAATATAATACATTTAATGAGTATTACAACTCGAGTATTACTATTATTATACACTGAGTATATTAGAACTAAGTACTAAGTACTAAGAATTGATGTTAAATATGTGTGATCTATTTATTTATTATTTTATGTATAAAAATTACAAATTTACTCACATTTTTAAAAATTAGTAATAGTAATTTAATTTACTTTTTTTAAAAGTTAAAACATGATACATTGTACTTTAAGTGAACTATTGTAACAGCTGTTTTTAACACACTTTGCTAAAAAATGTACAAACGTATATTTACATATTTGGAAATAAGTATTTTTAAATACATTATATTTTTAAAAAGTATGATCAAAGTTTACTTCAAATATTTGATGAAAGCATAATATTAGTGTACTTTTTAATATATTATAAGTAAGTACATAAATCTGTTATTATATTTACAGCAGTAAATACAATTAAGTATATATATATATATATATATATTTTTTTTTTTTTTCTATTTTGGTCGGAGGAAAGAATGGAGGGAAAGAGGAGTGTGATGAAAAAAGGGAAAGAGATGGAGAAAGAGCAAGAGTAGAGTACTGGCGATCCTGCCAAGTCGGCAGGCAGTATCCATCCCCGTCCTGGATTTAATATCCTAATGTGGTCCTGGAACCGTAGATCTAATAAGGAAGGAGTGAGAGAGAGGTGGAGAGAAAGAGAAAGAGAGAGAGAGAGAGAGAGAGAGAGAGAGAGGGTAGGAGGCCTTTCTCAATAATGAAAACTGGCCAGGGCTCTCTCTCTTTCTCTCAAGCAACTGTAGAGAGAGAGGCGGGTGGTGAGCGGGTGGGGCAGGGAGGGGTGATGCCCTCCATAAATTACCCGGCCCAGAGAGTGACACATGCATCTCCAAAGGCTATTAGAAATGCCAATAACTGCACTCGTTTGTACACCAAAGATGCAGCAGTAGCAGCAAAAAAAGGGCTTCGCTGGGTGGAAATCTCCACACTGAAGCACTGCTGACTTAGTGGAGCGATCCGCCCTCTAAAACCCCCGACTCCACTCCTGTGGATCCGAGACTGTGGATATCCGTCAGTTCAGGGAGCTGATGTAGAAGATGGGAAGATCTTCCCAGTCAATATGGATATACCCTTTTATATCTATACAGTATATTATAGATAGGATCAACTTCCACTGTCTCTGTGGAAGAATATCAGTTGGTAGGGTCTGTGGTGAAGCTCATATCCAGTTTATCCACCTTATATTTAGAATTTGGAGCAGCCTGGTGGTCAATCTTCATCAATTGCACATTGCACCAGTAAGAGCAGTAAGAGTGTGAAGGTTCAATTATCAGGGTAAGAGCACAGTTCTGCTCTAAATATTGCAATGCACACAACATTATGCGAGACACACCAGAGTTCAAAAGAGGACAAATTGTTGGTGCACGTCTTGCTGGAGCATCTGTGACCAAGACAGCAAGTCTTTGTGATGCATCAAGAGCCACGGTATACAGGGTAATGTCAGCTTACCACCAAGAAGAACCAACCACATCCAACAGGATTAACTGTGGACGCTGTAAGAGGAAGCTGTCTGAAAGGGATGGTCAAAGGGGTGATAACCCGGATTGTATAAAAAAAAAAACATAAAACCACGGCTGATCAAATCACGCAGAATTCAATGTGCACCTCAACTCTCCTGTTTCCACCAGAACTGCCCGTCACCACAATCAATTATTGTGCTCTAAAATTACGCCAAATATTTCATCTTCATAAATTCCATGCGTTTCTGTCCGTATTGTGAAAATCCCGAGTCACAATGCAAAGATTCTATTCATTTTCTTTGCATGGTGAAAATCACCAGTCGTGCACCTTCTCGTGCGACGTCTCCCACACAGTTCATTTGCATTCGTGTTCGCAGCGTTTGGAAGGCACTGTTGTTCAAAGCAACTTACAGAAAGACGCTCTTTGTTGTCTGCTTGGAAGGCTTGTGTTTGCGCTGATGTAAACAGGCCAGGGTCTTATCTGAAGCATCAGTTATTTCATGCCGTGCAGTTCTCCTGCGTTTCAGTATCACATGAGGAGTATCTGTGGAGTATATATCAGTCCGTCTCGATCCCAGTTTTACGTCCTCGTGGTCCTCGCTCCTGGAGTATACACGCCTGTGCCGGTAATTACCCAGCAGATCTCTTTGTTACTAAGCACTAAGGATGTGGTGTCAGTATGAATTAGGGATGAGACAGCCCTGAAGCTGATGGCTGCGCTCATTTCTGAAGATATAATCATCTTCCCTTATGGAAGCGGCTCTTCGCGCGCCCTCCATCCCTCCTTCCTCCCCTCCCCTGTTCTTTGCATCCTAATACTACCTAATCGCTACTATTATCTCGGCAGGTTCTTCCAAAATGAATTGATTATGCTGACCTACTTCACGGTTTCGGGGTTTGTAGACTTTCAGAAGCTGCTTAAAGGAAGACTTTGAAGAGTATGAGATGCTCTTGGTACAAGTGTGAATACTGATATAGGCTTTCTGTAGGATCAAGAAGTCCTGGATCTAAAAGTCCTGGATCTAAAAGTCCTGGATCTAAAAGTCCTGGATCAAGTCCATATCCTTCTATCTTCTAAATAAAATATATAAACATACATTGTAAGGACTGTTCTACTGGTCCTGAAGTCCTAAAGGAAATCTAAGGTATCCTAGAATTGGCCCAGTGGCTTAGTGGTTAGCATGTTGGCCTCTTAGCATTGAGGTTTTGGATTCAAGTGTGTGAATGAATATAATGAGCATTTAAATCCTTTCATTTTCCCAAAAAGCCACTCTGCTGAAGTACAGAGTTATACAGGAGTACAGGAGACTGAAGAAGTATTAGCATTAGCCGCTAACCGCTATTTCCCTGTTCAGAGGCCAGTATTTATCAGCCTGTAGCCTGCTCCTAACCCTGACTAGCACTGCTAATGCTAATGCTAATGCTCCAGCCCTAGTGCTGTAGAAATACAGGAATCTAAGCTTACTGTAAATAAACTAAACCACTTTACTCACCCAAATAAACAGTTTTCAGAAGAAAAATCTTAGTGTAGATTAACATTCATTTTTAAAGCTATCCCTACCAGGACCTGTTGCAATTCTGCAATCTCTTCAGGTAGATAAGCACACACCATGCTATCAGGACACTGACAAGACAGCAGGACTTTCTAGTTTCTTTTTTGCAGGTCTTAAAAGTAAGAATAGGATGTGCTATGCTAAGTTATGTAGCAACTATGGGCCACTACAGTGCCAAAAAACGAGCCAAAAAAAAGGTAATCTTATTATATTTTACACCAAGCATTCTTAAAAGGACGATATCAGGGTAATAAATGGGCGTGCAACGCTTTTTTTACATGCATACTGTTTATGCATAAAAAATGAACACAACACTGTATTGTGCACTGGATTATAAGGCGCATTTTAGGAGACACTATAAAAAAAAAGTAAAGTAAAGCTAAGCTAAGTAAACATAACTGTAATAAAAAGACTTTCTTTTAATGTCAAACAAGCATTGGATGTTAATCTACACAGATTTCTCTCCTGAAACCTGTTTATTTGGGTGAGTAAAGTGCTTCATTTATTTACAGTAAGCTTAGATTCCCAAATTTCTCCAGCACTAAGGTCGGAGCATTAGCAAGAGCGGCTAACCCCTCTAGCAGTTCTAGTTGGGTTTAGGAGCAGGCTACAGGCCGATAATATTCACCTCTGATCAAGGAAATAGCGAGCGTGGTTAGCGGCTAATGCTAATGCTATTCCATAGATAACACTCATACATAAGGAGCACTGTATTATAAAGAGAACTGATGATTTTTGGGAAAATTAAAGAATTTTAAGTGCAGTTTATAGTGCGAAAAATATGGTAAATACATTCTGTGGCACCCATTCTTCATTCCATTCCCAGAAAAGGTAATGTCCAGTCTTTTCAGTTTCTTTATTTCCTTATCTTTACCTGCTTGTCCTCATCCAGCCTAGTGAAACACTCGAGCTTGTCAAACTTATCAGTCTGCTCTCCGAAAATAAACGACCCCACTGAACTGGACATGGTCTCCTGGGACGGGGGCTGTTGGGCTCTGTGTTTGTGATGCTGGAGGATAGCTGTGTGTACTCTGACTAAACGAGACAGCGGGACATTGCAGTAAAAGGTAAAAGGTAGCAGAAAGAAGAAGAAGAGAACATGGGAGATAGGGGCGCATCTCTGAAAGCTTGTATCTCTGCATTTTTATCAAGCTTTGATCTCCTCAGAGAGCGGAGTATCGAGAACTGAGAACAGAGGGAGCTCGTCTTGAGTACAGAAGCATAGATGCGTGCAATAGCGTGCACTGTTTCATTCCTGCACCTGTAATTTACCTGTATTCGCCCAACTCAACTTTCCTCTCTGCACAGAAAAATTATGAATTGGCTCAACTTAACTCAGTCAATTTATCATTTCGATTTGTAAATACATACAATTTTAAGTTCATTTAACTAAACTCAGTCAAGTCATTTTTTTTTACTTCGTTAAGTTGTAAATATAGAACTGTAAATATATATTTTAAGTTCGTTCACCTTAACTGCGTCAAGTTATCATTTTGCTGTAACTCAGTTAAGTTGTAAATACATACAATTTTAAGCTCATTTAACTAAACTCAGTCAAGTCAATTTTTTTGACTCAGTTAAGTTGTAAATATATAACATTTTAAGTTCATTTAACTTAACTCAGTCATGTTATCATTTAGATCTGACTCAGTTAAGTTGTAAATATATAACATTTACATTTTATTCAACTTAACTGAGTCAAAGCTGGATGATAATTTGAATCAGTTAAGTTTATTCAACTTATTCAACAATAGTTTAATTAGTTCAACTGTTATTTGGCTTATGTTTGAACCCATACTGTGGAAAGAGCATTGGCACATGTAGTACTAGTCCAGTACTAAAAGTTGGTTGAAATCACATTTTTTCATTGGCTCAATAAGCATTTGATTGAGTTGTACTGGCCGGTAAATTCACTCAACTTGATAATATTAGTTCTCCTGACTAAAACACAAAATCACTTTTTTTTAGAGAGTGCTCTCTAATGCGGGTGGCCATGCATGCAGCAATGGCAGCGGCATCATCAGCGGCATCGGCAGTGGTTGCAGTAGCGGTTGCAGAGTGGAGAGAAGGCATCACGAAGCCCACTTATCATGCTAGTGTGCTCACACAGCACGGCTGGATGCCTCTCGTACGCTTTGATCAAGCCCCCGAACCCCGGCGCTCACCTCCTCCCTCCACCTCCACCTCCCTCCCTCCCTCCCTCCCTCCCTCGCTCCACGTCCGGGGAGATTTCTACAGGTTACCTAAGCATATGACAGTCATCCCGCCTTCCCAAAAAAAGCCCAGTCACTTTCTGTTTAATGGCCTGCCAGGGGTTTTCAGAAGGCATCACGGGTTATTATATGCGCCTGGTCTGGATGCACTGACTGGGTTCCCCTCCCTCACTATTCCCACCACCACCTCTAACACATACACACATATATACACACACACACTCACACACTCACCCACACTCTATCCGTTTTGCCGGCACCGTGACAGCGGCCACTGCTAACGCCTGCTAAAAGCAGCCGGCTTTTCCTAGCACTGGCTGCTAATCTCACCGGGCTTTTTCCCTGCATTTTTTTTGTTGGCTGGCCGGGAAGCCAGAACCTAAATAACTCAGAGCTCTGCTCTGTTCAGGGTTTGCGATGGTGCGCTCCTCTCCTCTGCCTGGGATCAAGTTAAGAACAATTTAATAATTATAATTCTGCATCAAATCTAAGCCATAACCTGTGAGTACTAGAGGTTACGATTTTATATTGATTATTTTAGTCAACGATAACGATAATACAGTAATGTACGATACCTCTAAAATTGTCACGATATGATTCGGTTCGATATGACTTAAATTCAATCTGATTACAATCTGTTGCTTTTCTAAGAACTCACTGTCACGAATGAGGAGGTGGACGTCAGTGCAGATAAATTTAATTTAAACAAACAAGATTAATAAAAACATAAAACAAAACAAAGACAAAGACTAGGAAAACTGAGGAAACAAGAAACTCTAAAACACAACTTTTAACATAGAATAACTAGAAAATACAAAAACAACAGACCTGGTAGTATCCAGGTAGTATCAAAAATATACTAAGGAACACAAAACACCAACTCTTCTCACAAATCTACAAAAATACAAAACTTGGATATACACCAGACACAGATTAAAAAAAAAAAAAAACTCAAAAAATGGCTATTTATACACAGGGAGGGTGAAGACAGGTAATGAGGGGGCGGGGTTACAAACAAGACACAAGGTGATAACATAGGATAGGGCGGGGCCAGGACAATAACAAAACAATGCCATGTGCTCACAAAAGCACATGGCTGGGGAGACAAGACAGGAAAACAGGGCAGAGGAGCACAGAAAACCAAAAAGGGGAAAAACACAGGACAGACACGGAAAAATATATAATTCTAATTTGTGCCGCACAATATATCGTTAAAACATCGTCAATGCAGTGTGTACATGTGCAATTAAATCACGTTAAAACACGTCATGTTGCAATTTATGTTTTATGTTTTGATTCTTGACGCAAGAAGTAGATACACAGCGCTGTCTCTGTGTCTGTGTGAGTGACAGGCTGCTGCTGCCTGAGAGGTATGAGGGGGAGGGGGAGGAGGCCTTCGTAATAAAATAAGTGCATGTGAAAAACACAACAAAAAAACACCTTTTGATTGATTGTAGTAGGCAATCGTACAGGGCTTTTATAAGGGATTTGATATGAGTAGAAACCAGAAGTAGCTGGTGGAGCTCAGTGAGCAGAGTGGGGTAAAAGAAAAATACTTTTTTTTACACATTTTTCTCTTTTTGCCATCATGGCTGAATCTCGCTAGATTTGCGGTTTGCCGGGTAATGTAATGCGATGCAGCTCCGATAAATATATTTATGCGATTCAATGCAGGTCAGAGGACTCGAGCATTCTGATTCTGCACCGGCGTGTTTTTTGTTTGCAGGTTTTTCAGTGTGGGGGGGGCAGGGACGCCTTTTTTCGCTCCTTTCTGCCAGCCGAGTGCCTAAAATATTTAACAAGGCTCGTGCTATTTTTGGTTTGCAGCTCACTCTCCTCCCTCTGTCTGTATGTGAGTGTGTGTACGTGTGAGAGAGTATGTAAGAGAGTGTGTAAGAGAGCGTCTAAGAGTGTGTGTGTATTAGTGTGTAAGTGTGTGCGAGAGTATGTGTGTGAGGTAGGGCTGCACAACGTATTGCAATGTCACTTAAGGCAGTTAAATCAAACACATCATGTTGCAATGGTTTGATTCTTTACACAAGAAGTAGGTACACAGCGCTGTCTCTGTGTCTGTGTGAGTGACAGGCTGCTGCTGCCTGAGAAGCACAAGGGGGCGGGGCAAGAGTAAACACGAGGTAACCTCACGCATGGCCTCCATCATCCACATGGTTGGGCACGTGCTTGTAAACGTGAGCACGTGTGGAAAGCTGTGCTCCTCAGTCCAGCACAGTTTAGCAGCACAGATATTTCCAGTTACAGCTGAATTCACACTTTTAATCCCAGAAAAACAAACGCTCTTATTTACCTTTTAAAAAGACATTTAAAATGCCTGTGTTGATGTTTTCCTCGAGTTTATTGTTTAGTATCCCGATTTATATATCGGCGAAAACAGAACATTTGCAATGTAAACCCTAGTGAAAAAAATATAGATTAAATTATACGAAGCATTATTATGCTATAGTGCACTAAAGTGTTCTTGTAGCCACATTATTATTAATCAGAATATTTAAAGAGCTTGTACTTTGTACTTATTATACTTTACTTGTACAAAAATAGAATAAAAGTCTTACTTAAACAGTGTTAAGTGTACTTAAAATTAAGTATTAAAATGGAACTATTGTAAATATACTTTACAGTAAAATTTAAACATTTAAACATACTACTTTATGTATGTAACCCCATATTTTGAACATTTTAAATGCTGTATTTCATTGGGTATCGTTGGATTAAAGTTTGCTTTCAAACATTTAATGAAAGCATAGTATAAATGTACTTTTAACGCATTTTAAGCAGAGGTGAAAACAGTACTGAAAAAATGTAATTAAGTAAAAATACCTTTACTTTGCTGAAATTCTACTCAAGTAAAAGTAAAATCACCCATCTAAAAATCTACTCGAGTAAAAGTAAAAAAGTACTCAATATAAAATGTATTTTAAGTAAAAGTTGCATGGTTACTTTTAATAATTTAAAAAGTATTTTTACTCAGTAACGGAGAGTTTTCCAATGTAGCGAAGTAAATTACTTGTTTCAAAATGTACTTGAGTAAAAGTAAAATTGCCCATTTTAATAACTACTTTAAAAATTACAAACTACTCATAAAATGTACTCAATTACAGTAACGTGAGTAAATGTAATTCTTTACTTTCCATCTCTGATTTTAAGCAAGTACATAAATCTGTTTCTAATATCTCACCAATATACTGTGTGGTCCTTTCTCTACTTTCACTATCTCGCCTTATTCACTCTGCAAAACTGAGGCAGTGACTTTTTACCTCAAAAAGAGAAAGAGAAAGCATGAGACGGAAGCTGGCGAGGGCATCTGAGGGCATCTGAGGTGGCCGACTACGCCAAAGCCAATGCCCGAGCGCCCGAGGCCTCGTTCACGCATCTGTAAAAACCTCTAATCAGACAGCGGCGCTCGGTCTCGTGCTCGGCCGCTGAAGATTGACGGAATGCAAATAGCGCAGCAGTGAGGCGCGTGCACGCACGGCTCAGTCAGGGCTCGCAGCCTGGTGGCGTGCATGTTAATCAGATTTAGGAGCATCCCAGATCTATTTTTTACCCTATTTTTTTTCTCCGTCTCATCCTTGTTGTTTCAACCCCCTCCCCATCCAGACCTCGCACCTGTCTATCAGTGTGACAGACGGACGAGCTGCTGCACAAAGCAAATCAGCACAGAAACCATGTTGTTCTCCCGAACCCACAGACCAGCAGGCTTCAGGAGGCTGTATTTAGAAACATATATATATATATTTATATATAGTATATAAATAGCATTAGCTGTTGCTCTGGCTAATAGATAAGATAAGGTATGACGGTGCGCTTTTTTGTTCGGCAAACAAACAAACAAACAAACAAACAAAAAATCCTTTGATAAGTTGTTATGTATTGTTGCATGTTAATATATTGTTTTATCTACATATACAGCTCTGAAAAAAATAAGAAACCACTTAAAAATTATGAGATTCTTTAAATTTAACCAAAATAAAAATCAAGAGGAAGAAAGCAAACTGTTTGATGATCATCAAACCAAACTGAACTGCTTGAATAGATTTTTTTGCACCAGGAGTAAAGCAGCATAAAGTTATCCAAAAGCAGTGTGTAAGACTGGTGGAGGAGAACATGATGCTTTATGAATGTGAACTTGTTTTCTTTGCATTATTATTTGAGGTCTGAAAGCTCTGCAGACCGTTTCTCATTTTCTGTAAATAAATGCTCTAAATGAGAATATTTTTATTTGGAACTTGGGAGAAATGTTGTCTGTAGTTTATAGAATAAATCAACATTGATCATTTTTATTTTATAGATGTAATAATAGAATATAAATGTCAGTAATTTAACACAATATAGCACTTTAAAGCGAAGCGATCGTCACACACATCACCCCTCTGACCTTTCCTTATGAATATGTTAAAGGAGGGGAATAAGAAGGCCTTTATTTACTGTTCAGTGGATGAAGCTGCTGCAGATTACAGACGCCATCCAAACAAAGCCGTTCTCCAGCAGACTGCAGATCTGTGGGATCTCCATCCAGACTCACGCCCTCAGAGCGGGCTGTGCTGGAGGAGATGTAAAGGTCAGATGTTTGTCTGTACTGGTTTCTCGTTCGGAGGTTTTGAGTGATGGCTTTCAGTAACTGCTCTGACATATATTTCATACAGTGAACGCTGTGTACAAACTCACCCTATATACTGCAGATACAGGTGCATCTCTAAAAAAATAGAGTATCATTGAAAAGTTACTTTATTTCAGTAATTCAGTTTAAAATGTGTAGCAAAAAATATTATTTATATCTTTATTATTGTTGATGAATATTGGTTCAGCCAATGAAAACCCAAAGACCAGTGTCTCAGAAAATTATAATATTACATAAAATAAATTGGTACTTTTGGCAGTGTGGGCAGTGTGCCAAGCCAGGTTAAAAACAAAAAATATATATATATATATAAATATATACTTAATTGTACTTAAAACATATTGAGAAATATATGAAAAATATGCTCTAAACAGATTAATGTACTTAAATAAAATATATTAAAAGTACATTAACATTATGCTTTCATCAAAGCTTTGAAAGAAACCTTTGATCATACTTCTTAAAGAAAAGTACAATATAGTGTATTAAAAAAAATAATAGACTACTATGAAGTACACTTTTTAAATATATTTAGGTATTACATTAATATAACAGTAAAAATGTAATTCAAAACTCTGTAAATTATAGGATATAGTGTTAACATTTGACATTTAAATGTCAAATAATAAAAAAAAGTCCATTTGTAACACACTAAATAGAGAGTGTGGTTCTGGTATCAGTGCTGCTCTCGGCCTGGCTTAGCTTGATGCTAACTGCGCTATGTGACTTTGGTGCAGCACTGTGTAGAGAACTGTTCAATTCACCACCTGTGTGACTGCGCTACATCAATTAATGAAGAGTCCTTGGGCAAGACTCCTAACAAGAAGTACTAATTCTGGCATAATTCTGCCTTATGGTATAATTATTTTTTTGCATGAAATGATGTAATGCTGGGCGATTATTGCCTAAAAAATACAAAAAAATCTGATTTTCGATTATAATCGATTTTCCCCCTACTAAAAATCAAACTACAGATGACAAACAAATGGTTGAAAAAAAATAAAAAAAAATGCAAACAAACATGTTTGGCTGAACTTAGACTAAGCGGAATAATATATGCATGTGTTGGTCTGTGGAAAGCGCCCGTAACCAGGTTAAGATGGATAAACACTTTAGAAATGAGTAGCGTTTTTTCATATTTTTAAGGTTAAAAAATAAAATGTCTGTATGTAAAATTGCGATCACTCCATTTTGAAAATCGCATTAAAACTGTAATCCGAATTAATCAAATTAATCCTGAAAATTGCCCAGCACTAGAATGATGCATTGTAGTTAAGAAACCCTGTTAAGTTTTTTTTTTTTTTTTTTAATTCAGCAGCATTTAGCATTTGAGATTTCTTTATTTAATGTTGATGTAGGCTATTTCCGCACTGCAGTGCTGGGATCCTGATCCACTGAAGTTCTTTATCCGTGCTTATCCTCATCTTAACCTCTTACCCTGCTCCCGCACACTCCTCCAGGCTATCTCTGCAGGACAGATGTATCTCGGCGGAGCTAAGTCTTAGGACAGGCTGGTTTTAGTATGCTAATTTATTCATTTATCTCACGCAAATAGAAATTCCAAATAGGAATGCTAATCCGTTTGCAAGGAATAGGGCTGTGTGTTGGCAAGAACTTGGCAATAAGACACTTTTTTTTAATTATTTTACCAAATTGAAAACTTAAAATGCTTGAATTTTTGCACCAGGAGTAAAGCAGCATAAAGTTATCCAAAAGCAGTGTGTAAGACTGGTGGAGGAGGAGAACATGATGCCGAGATGCATGAAATTAAAACTGTGATTAAAAACTATCAGGGTTATTCCACCAAATATTGATTATTTCTGAACTCTTAAAACTACTTTATGAATATGAACTTGTTTGCATCTTTTTTGTTATTTCAGCCTTTTTTTAATTTTCTGCAAATAAATGCTCTAAATGAGAATATTTTTATTTGGAATTTGGGAGAAATGTTGTCTGTAGTTCATAGAATAAAACAATGTTAATTTTAGCTCAAACATAAACCTATAAATAGCAAAAATATATATTTTCTTACACCTCTAGTCAGGATACCAGCATGTCATCTAAAAATGGTTTACTTTTCCTTCACTGACAAAAATACACTTATTTATCATATTTTCTCCATTGTGGTTGGTATCCATTGTTTCCTGTCTGTGTAACAGAAACTCAGCCATCGATAGGAGGTGGGAGGGGGGGGGGGTTGGGTTGGGGGGGCTCGTGGAGATGGGTCTCACTGTTAAAGAGACTATCGATCATTAGCCCCACCCCCTCAGCCCCCCCCTGTCTCCTGTGGGTTCTCAGGTTGCGAGCATCATCATCATCATCATCATCAGCTACTGGGGAAGTGGGGTCGGGTAACAGCCAGGAGACACAACCTCACAACCTTCACCCCGGGAAACGGACAGAGGGCTGGGTAATGCTTTCAGAAAGGCGTCAATCACTGCGGCCGCAGTCATATAAGCTTCAAGCAGGGCCTGATTTATTTCCCAGCAGGCCTTTTTTAAATGTCAGAGAGATGTTGGAACCCTAACGTGAGACAGACGTTGCAAATCAGGGCTGAGATGAAGCTCTAAACGTCAGATATATTTTCGATTTTTCCCCCTCTACTAAAAATAAAACAATACATGACAAAGAAATGGTTCAAACCTTAAAAAAAGTTTACCTGTATACTTCAGAATGTGTGTTTGTGACTGAAAATAAATAATTGATAATAATAAATAATAAACTGAGAAATAATGGACTAAACAAGTCACATAAGAAACATTGAAGGAGAGATAATTATTGATTTCCACAATTAATCACAGATCCTCAGCGGAAAGAGATGACGCTGCAGTTTTTAGAAATGTTAGGATTGATTTTTAGATAAATATATGCTTTTTTCCGATATTTTAGATTGGAAAAGATAAATTGTCTGTATGTAAAATTGCGATTACGCTATTTTAAAAATGTCTAATGATGTTACAAAGTAACATTGAATGGACTTTAAAACTAAATGTTCTTGATGTCATTCAGTGTTCATATTTGGTTGGCCTGTGACATTTGGAAGACGTTGGATTTTGGTTTATATGGAGAGATTTTATTTATTACATTTACGATGTAAAAAATAAGAAAAAGACAGAAGACTCACTGAACGAGAAGAGGTGTGTCCAAACGTTTGACTGGTACATACTGTACATACACAAATTCCTAATTTGACTCAAAATACTACTGCTGGAAGGTACTGTTTGTACATGTTTATTACTGTGTTTCAGTAAAAATACATTTTTAAGGAGAACTCTGGTGTAAAATTGACTTTAATTGTAGTAAAACATGATAAAAAGTTCTTACCTTTGATGAATAGCACACCTCCGTTCTCCCACAGCGTTCAGAGATCCAGAAATTTTAACAGTTTATCCAACAAACACCCTTCAGACTGGGAGATACGGGGCATAATTTACCCTGATAAATCACTTTTTACACCGTTATCCAGCTCAAAGTAGCTCCACACCTCCTTACTAGAATCCGGGGAGTCCTGACATTTAAAACCAGGCATTAATAACTTAAAAAGTGCAGAAGAAGCTTATTAAAAATCACAGTTTACCTCCCATAACACTACTAGCTTCAGCTCTGAGCGCCGCCATCACTCTACTGATAATAACATAGACATATATATACATAGACTCCGCATAGCATAGCAGCCGGCACCAGGAGGCAGACTATGCAGAGTCTATGTATATATATGTCTATGTTATTATCAGTTCAGTGATGGCAGCGCTCGGAGCTGAAGCTATAGCATTATAGGATAGTTTTTAAGTTATTAATGTCTCGTTTTAAATGTCAGGGCTCTCCGGATTCTAGTAAGGAGGTATGGAGCTACTTTGAGCTGGATAACGGTGGATAAAACTATTTATCAGGGTAAATTATGCTTCGTGTCGCCTAGTCTGAATGGTGTTTGGACAAACTGAAAAAATGTATCAGAAGTAAGTATTTTCATCATGTTTTACTACAAAAAAAGTCCATTTTACACCAGATTTCTCCTTTAATTCTAATCCCTTCCAGCTCTTTTCCAGTGTAACTGCTTAACTGCTAGAATTCAGAGCGTTCTCCTCATTCTAATCTCTCCAGCAGTAAATAAACTATCACAAACCGACAAGGATATCCACCCACGCCCACAATCGATTCCCCAATCGCTTTCCATCCCAAAATAATCTTCTGCAGCATGTAATCCAAATCGTCTAGACCGCCATCTGGATAATCTAGCATGGAGCTATCATCCACAAATCAAAGCATTAAGAGGAGCAATCCTCACGAATTCCCGGTTCCAGCCCTCCAGAGAATTCAGACCCATTGGCATATTTGGGTCAATATCAGTATTCTGTCATAAAACACTGTGTAGCAATAAATATTTCAATATTTACTCTAAATAAACACATTACAACAAATATCAAGAAATTTTAAAGGAGCAATCAGTACTAAATGAGAATGAAATGGACAGTGAAATGGCTCTAGCAGCCTGGTTCAAATCCTGATCATGCAGCTTGCCATCAGCTGCTGGAGCCTCGAGAGAGCACAGTTGGTTTTGCTCTCTCTGGGTGGGTACAGTACAGTAGATGGTGCTCTCTCTTTCCCCCTCATCATTCCTAGGGTGATGTGGATCAGCACAAGGCTGCATCTGTGAGCTGATGTATCAGAACCACCAGAGTCGCTGCGCTTTCCTCCGAGCGTTAGCGCTGTGATGCTTCTCGGCAATGAGTATATGTGTAAAAATTTAACTAATAATGTGTTCGATTCAATTCAATACAGTAACTATACCTAATACTAGACTCCATAAGGAGCATCTTTTTTTTGGAGATGTTTAAACGAACACATGGCTGTAATAAAGGTTTTAAGATATTAAATCTAAAAGGAAACATTATATGGAATCACTGAAGCACTAAAGGACGAAATGATGCTGCTTTCTATCTATTTCTGCTCATCATTTGATCTCCAGCTGCTCCTTGGAGCAGGAAAACGTTAGAAGAACGAATTGCAGAGTCGTACATTTTGTCCTTGCGCCTAAATTGGTTGTAATTCGAGCTGAGCTATTCTTAATTTGATTATGTGGACACAGATCTGGTTTTATACTCCACCCCCTCTGTCTATCCTGCTGCTCCTCTACAGCTCTTTACTCATTCTGCTCATTCCTGTACCACCCAACCTTCTCTGAGGAGGACTAGAACATCCAAACTGCAATAACAGTGCTTAAAATAAGAGACGACTTAAAAATGATGAGTTTCTTTGATTCAAGAGGAAGATGGATGATCACAAGCCATCAAACCACCAAACTGAACTGCTTGAATTAATTTGTGCACCAGGAGTAAAGCAGCATAAAGTTATCCAAAAGCAGTGTGTAAGACTGGTGGAGGAGAACATGATGCCAAGATGCATGAAAAGAAAACTGTGATTAAAAACCATCAGGGTTATTCCACCAAATATTGATTTCTGAACTCTTAAAACTACTTTATGAAAATGAACTTGTTTTTTTTTCTTAGCATTATTTGAAGTCTGAAAGCTCTGCATTTTTTTCGTCATTTCAGACTCTTGTCATTTTCTGCAAATAAATAAATGCTCTAAATAACAATATTTTTGGAAGAAATTTTGTCCGTAGTTTATAGAATAAAACAAAATTAGAATGAAACAATGTTTATTTTACTCAAACATAAACCTATAAATAGCAAGATCTGAGAAACTGATTCAGAAACTGAATATGTATGCAATATATATATATATATATATACATATATATGCAGATGACAATAGGACCCAAACGGAGCCGGAGGGGCCGAGTCGTCCTCGGAGTGCTCGGTGGTCCCCTGTGCCTCCAGCCCATTTACTCTCATGCAGAGAGCTTTTTATCACATGATTACTCAATGTGAAGGAGGGTGCATGTCATTAGCGAGCCACAAGGCCGAGTCTCTGCGAGGAGACGGGCTGAAGCAGTTTGTCTCTGCCTTGTGATCTCGAGCACAGGTCACACTGGATATAGAATGTAAGGCAAGCTCCAGCACACTGTCCTCCCTGAGGAGTTCTCCCTCAGACGCCTCGGTGTTACACTGAGAGCTGCTTCTACTGTGGAGGAAACACTGCTGAGCTGTTCTACAGGCGCAAACCCAACTTTTTTGCATCAACAATAAACAGAACACACAATAAAATAATAGTACTGTTCCTGTAAATGATTTGCTGGCGTATTTTCACATCGTAAACGAGCAGATCACTATACTCTGCCGAGAAGTGTAGAAGCGCGGCGCCACTAAAATAGCAATCCGCCAAAATCAGAGCACATTTGTTTTTAAAAGAGAGTGAAGAACAACTGATTTTACGTTACGCCCGAAACACACCCATCATTAATTAAGGGAATTAGTACATGCACAAAGTGTACTTTTCCCATCGTTATGATAGCAAAGACAAAAATAAAAAAGACAATGAAATAGGTACTCACAAGTTGCCCATATCAGTCTAAATTCTTTATATTGGAACAAAAAAAAAAAACACACAATGTTGAAATAAACGTAAAGTTAAAAAATTTAAGGATTTAGACTGATATGAATGCATCTTGATTTATGGTTTGTGTCAGTGTGTCTTTGCTATCGTAAAGATGGGAAAAGTATCACGTGTCACTCTGACAGAGATGCGCTCTGATTTACACGGATTGCTATTTTAACGGCGCAGTGCTTCTGCATTTCTCAGCAGAGGAAACTATCCGAGCAGGTAATTTATGGAGCAGCTGTTGATGTGAAAGTTGGGTTTGTGCATCGCAGAGCATGCCAGAATTTTACCTGAAAACATCAGCATAGATATACAGTATTCTTAAACTCCGATGCTATTTTAATATCCCGGGTGTTAATGGGTAATGCTATGCCCCTATCACTAACATTGTGGCCTGTTGGGAGCATCGACTAAAAGCACTGTATTTGGAAATGCTGGGGGTGAATGGAGTTTTGACAAAACGTATGTTTTTCTACTACATCCCAAGTCCATTTCACACCGTATTTCTCCTTTAATATTAGTAATGCTAGACACTAATAGAAGATCTTGACGATATGGCGATATGACGATATAGGACTTTCCAGTCAATATAATGAGAAATATTGCAATACTTTTTATTTTATAAGTCAAATATTTTGAAAATTCCCTGGTTTTCCCTAGCCCTGATTAAAAATGTGTTGGAAGCTATTAGACCAAGAGTTGCCCAAATCAGCCTAAGGATTTCTTCTTAATTTTATGTTGTAATACAGTATATGGTATTTTCTGCTTTATTTCAGAATTCTTAAGGCTGTAAACATGTTTTGCCATTTCTACATTTATTTTTTTTTTAGTTTGAGAGGTTATAAATTAGAGCAGAGATAATAATTAACAGTGGTTACAGGATGTTTGACTGGGAGGGCTGGAGGAAATGATGGGGGGACGGATGGAACTGTTCTGTCAATTACAAACATTTGTCAGTTTGTCTTTTCCATCCCATCGATTAAAAAGCTTGGTCCGGATCCTCATCTGAAAGATCCTTTTGTGTGTGTGTGTGTGTGTGTGGAGATGGAAGTGTGGTCCTGATTGCTGTGCAGATGTCCATTAGCTTAATTGAATGTAGGAGCAGCAGACTGGTGGAGAAGTTCTGGAAGGAAGGAGGCGGGGCCAGAGCGGGGGCGGCTGGGGGGCAAAGAGCCAAGAAGCCGTTTGGTCCAGACTCAGCTTCAGGTTTACAGCTACTGGCTGGAGATCAGTTGATGCTGCACAATATATTGAGTTGCAATTTTTTTCATCCATCAATGAAGCAATAAAGAGGCCCAGGCCTGTCACAATAGCTATAGAAATAAATGAAGAAATAAAGCTCATAATTTCTAAGTGGTCTCCCATTTATTTATTTATATATATATATATATATATATATATGAGACCACTTAAAAATTAGTTTCTTTGATTTCACCAAATTGAAAACCTCTGGAATATAATCAAGAGGAAGATGGATGATCACAAACCATCAAACCACCAAACTGAACTGCTTGATTTTTTTTTGCACCAGGAGTAAAGCAGCATAAAGTTATCCAAAAGCAGTGTGTAAGACTGGTGGAGGAGAACATGATGCCAAGATGCATGAAAAAAAAAACGTGATTAAAAACCAACCAGGGTTATTCCACCAAATATTGATTATTTGGTGCTCCTTATGTATGGTATTTTACAGCATTGTAAAGTTGCATTTTCCAGTGAACTTAACAATTTCCCATAATATAAGGCAGTTGCTCTGTTGAATATGAAGCAATGCTGTTTATTTAATAAGCGCTGGCTTTGGCTCTGCTCCCCATTTTTGTATTTACACAATTACTGTTGTCCTTTATGATCTTTCTGATTAACAGCCAAACTTACTGTGAACGCAGAGGCTCAAACAGCAATAACAACCAGTGAAATACATGATTTTAATTAGGAGAAAAATAAGAGACACTGACTGCTGTGGGTCTCCTGTGGCCGTGTGTAATATCCAGCCAGTATCTGGGGTAGATCTGCTCGACCAAAGCAAACACACAAACCCATATTAATACAAGGCCGGTGCATTTGTTTGCTTTGAGGCCATGCAGTGCATCATTATGAGCATGATGACATTAGAAGCAAAATGTGCTGAAGAAAGCACGCATACATGTGCAAGAATGAGGTCACTGTTTATTTCTGTATAACAATACAGCCCATTGTTTCTCTGGCAGAAAAAATGACTTTATTTACTTTATTAAGGGCAACTAAGGTTGTGATTAATTTCACAAAAAAATAATAAAATGTTAAATAGTCTAAATGTATTTAGATTTTTAGATATTTAGCAATATTCAAACTCCTGAATCTGAAAATGTGTATTGAACACTTCATTTAATCATTTTTAATTTTGCAGCATTTTGCAGCAAACACAGCTACCAACAAAGCACAATACATTTAGCCTAGCATTGCTATTCCTATCATACATTTTCCTCATAACTGCTAAACCAATCATTGATTTATCTCAGCACTGCTATACTAATCATACATTTATCTCAGCACTTATACGGTGTACTAATCAAACATTTATATCAGCACTGTTTTTTTTTTTTTTTACCATATATTTACCTAAACAGTGCTATACTAATCATACATTTACCTCAGTAGTGCTTTTTTTGTCAGATATTTACCTAAACAGTGCTATACTAATCATACATTTTCCTCAGTAGTGCTTTTTTTGTCAGATATTTACCTAAACAGTGCTATTCTTGTCATAAATTTACCTCGGAAGTCTTTTTACTAATAGTAATTAGTAAAATAATCATCATACTAATAATTTATTTACCTAAATATGGCTATTTTTATCATATTTTTACCTCAGCACTGCTATAGTAATCATATATATACATCAGTAGTGCTTTTTTTAATCATATATTTACCTAAACAGTGCTATTATCATAAATTTACCTCAGCACTGCTATACTAATGGTAAATGTACCTCATAACTGCTATACCATGTATATATTTATCTCAGGACTTCTTAACCAATCATAGATTTACCTCAGTAGTGTTTTTTTAAATAAAATATTTACCTTAACAGTGCTTTTCTAATCATAGATTTATCTCATTTATCTCAACTGCTACACCAATCGTAAAGTATCTCAGCACTGCTATATTATCATACATATTTATATCAGTAGTGCTTTTAAATGATATATTTACACATAAATAAACAGTGCTATTCTTATCATCAATTTACCGCGGCAATGCTATTCTAATCATACATTTACTTCGACAGTGCTATACAAATCTAAGTATATTTACCTCAGTAGTGTTTTTTTAACTCATTTCAATCATTTATTGACCAAAACAATTTACCTTGGCAGTGCTATACTGATCATAAATTTATAGTAGTGCTTTTTTATCATATATTTACCTAAACCAAGCTTTTCTAATCATACATTTAGCTTAGCCCATGTAAGTAAAGTTGTGAATGCTTGATTTCTTAAAATTTAGGTTTATTGGCATAGAGCATAAACAAAATTTCAGTATTTGACTGCTGGCTCCCTGCTGGCTCTCTCCCACACTCCCTACCAATTTAATTTAAAATTCATTTTTTGCCATTTTGTAGATTAATCGTTTTGGTTGCCAAATATTCAGTGCATCCCTGTAAATCACCCTTAGCTAATAGTCACAGACTGCATTACGCTTTGTCTTTACTGCTCTCGGCACGTAACTGACAGCCAGCTGGGAGCTATCGGATCGGAGAATTGAACAGGACAGGAAGCATCGCATTACATTCACCTGAGTAACTGAGGAATTAGCGCGGCGCGCGGAGCAAAGCGCTTAAAGAGGAGGATAAAAATCAATATCTGCTGTGAGGGTTAATGAGCAGAGGTACTGTATATATGGAGGGAGGGGGGGTTTCTCAGAACAGCTGGACTGGAGGTAAGCAGGCCTCAGATCACAGCCCCCCAGGGAAAGAGCCGAGTGGATGAAACATGGAAGGACATGGATGCTGTATGTGGTTATTATGGGGTGAGGGTCTCCACAATGCTGAGATACACAGAATCTCAGCTTCTGAAGAAAGTTGTTCACAACTTGTTCAGAGACGCACTGAGATTTGACAGTACAGGACTCATGATGCTAAATCTGCTAGCATTTACTGCAAAATAAAAACCCCAAAACATATCATTCTAGCTATATCATTCTCTACAATCTTAAAAGTATAAAAACATTTTAATTGTATTTATGAATGCTAAAAATTAACTACAGTATTCTTGGTACAGTGCTAAAAATAAAGCTAAGCTAAACTGCTAGGCTACATGGCTAACGTGAGCTATCACAGTAATACAAACCAGCCAATCAAATTACGAGCTCCTGTTTGTTTATTTTTGTTTATACGAGGCAGCCTTTAAAAGGAAAATCATTGTTTTACATGCTTATTTATATATATATATATATATATATATATATATATATATATATATATATATATATATATAAAAAAACAATACATCAAACAACAATTCATCATAAATTTAACTCAACAGTGCTATTATTATAATAAATTTATCTTAGCAGTGCTATATTAATCAAAGGTTTCCCTCAAACTGTCTATACTAACCATAAACATTCCTCATGATTGGCGCAGCACTGCTGAGGTAAATATATGGTTAGTATAGCAGTGCTGCGCCAATCATACATTTACCTCAGGTAAAGCACTTGTGAGTAAATAGCTTGAAGCTTGAAAACTGTGTCTGAACAGTTTTTGCTCCAAACAAAGTCACCTTCTTATTATTTATACATCAAACAACAGTATATGGCATCTATAATAAAAAAGGAGGGCTACATCATCTTTGTTTTTTAATTTTTATTTTTTATGATTTAAAAAAAATATTACTGTTCTTTAGCACTTTTGAGGTAAAATAACAGGGTGATTAAAAAGGCTTGTTAAACTGCATCTGATCAAAGTTCACCACAAATAAAGTCACTTTCTTACTATTTATACAGCAAAAAAATACAAATATTTTAAATAAATTGAATTATACAGCCTGTTTCATATGCATTTGGTTAAAATGAGCGACGAATGGCATCTAGCGAGGGGACAAAACTGACGGACAGGCTTCACATTGGCTTGCTTCATTAGCGCTGCTAATTGGTGTCAAAATCAACAGCGGACGGCGTCGGCGGGGTGCGCGCTCGAACCGTCGGCGGATGCTTAGCGAGATGACACCACACGGCCGAGCGGCGCACCATTCTTCTGCTCGGACGAGGGGAGACATTTACTAATGAGGCCAAGCCTTCCAGCCTGTCAGCCTACTCCATCATGCGCTCACACACACACACACTCACACACACACACACACATACATACATACCCACAAGTGCCTGGTGACTGGAAATGGCTCTAAATCACAATTAGGATGACATGGCTTAAAAAGCCTCGTACCCAGCGCCGCTGTAAATGCACAGAATCACTACAGCACAACTAATCATTACATCATTTGTATTATTGCATGTTAATTACCATGCTGTGGTCATGGTCGGTTGTGATCTTAATGTGTTTATGTTATAAAATGAACATTGCGTAGCTACAAATCCATGTTCTTCAATGCTGCTCTGTAAACAAACAAACGTAAGCAAAGGAAGTGACTGATAAACCCAAATCATACAACCCAAAATCATCACAGCTAACACAGGTGGTGACCAATAAACTCAAATCATACAAAGCATAATCAGCCTTTAACACAGGTAGTGATTGATAAACATAAATCATACAACCTATAATCAGCACAGCTAACACAGGTAGTGACTAATAAACCCAAATCATACAACCCGTAATCAGCTGTTAACACAGGTAGTGATTGATAAACGTAAATTGTACAACCTATAATCAACACAGCAAACACAGGTAGTGACTAATAAACCCAAATCATACAACCTGTAATCAGCTGTTAACACAGGTAGTGATTGATAAATGCAAATCATAAAACCCATAATCAACAGGGCTAACACAGGGAGTGGCTGATAAACTCAAATCTTAAAACCCATAATCAACACAGCTAACACAGGTAGTGGCTGATAAACCCAAATTATACAACCCGTAATCAGCTGTTAACATAGGAAGTGACTAATAAACGCAAATCCTAAAACTCATAATAAACACAGCTAACACAGCTAGTGACTGATAAACCCAAATCATACAACCCGTAATCAACACAGCTAACACAGGTAGTGACTTATACGCTCAAATCATGCAACTCATAAACAACACAGCTAACACAGGTAGTGACTGATAAACTCAAATCATACAACCCATAATTAATACAGTTTTCTTTATATACTATGGCATTGGCGATATACCAGAGTGGACTTTAAACTCCAGTGTGTAAATATATTTATATTTATAACATTATTTACAAGTTGTATCGTATCCAGCAAGATTAAGAAATATATTGTGATGTACTGCTACTGCTAATGTAGAAAATCAAATGGTATATTTACAGTGTGATCGGGCTTTAGAATTGTTCTTCAATAAGAATTGTAAAGTGTATTTGCATTCTGATGATTTTTTTTCTAATAATTCCTGTGTGTTTATCAGTCACTACCTGTGTTAGAGGTGACACTGACATTTGATAATGGATGGATGGATGGATATCTGTGTAAGATTTTTGAATAATTCATTACAGATGGAACAGGCTATTCTTTTGTAATGATAATTATTCTTTTTACGCTTTCGTTAAAGCATAGGAGAAAAGGTAGCTCGTCTCCAGTTTTAGTTTATGACTCAGGAGAGAGTCGCACAGAGCTGTAGGATAAGCCTTCACCTCATAAAACAATTTCCATGAACGACGCCCCCCTCCTCCTCCCCTTTTAGGAGAATTGGATTATGTGGCGTGATTGATTTCCAGGGTATTGTGCTGCGCCTTCGTTTAGAATGTAAATAAATCAGAAGGTCACCTTCACTTAATTAGCTTCAATTCGGGCAGTGCTTGGATGGCAAACGTGCATTCGGATGTCAGCGAATGAGCATTCAGATACGTTGAAAAGCGGTTGCATATTTATGTTTCACTCAATGCAGTGCTGAGAAGAACAATCTACCTCCCGTATAATACAGCATCTGCTCTGTGGTGCCAAAAGCAGTGTGTAAGACTGGTGGAGTAAGAGAACCTGATGCCAAGTTGCATGAAAAAAAAACTGACTAAAAACCAGGGTTATTCCACCAAATATTGATTTCTGAACTCTTAAAACTTTTTGTAGTTTATAGAATAAAACAACAATGTTTATTTTACTCAAACATAAACCTATAAATAGCAAAAACAGAGAAACTGACTCAGAAACTGAAGTGCTCTCTTCATTTTTCCCAGAGCTTTAGATAACAAAATGTGGGAACCAGCTGCAAATACCATAGAACAATTTTTAAAGATGTTTTAAGCTTTTAGCTGTGATTGAATAAGTCTACTGTTGTCTTATATTAAACACCCTGTAAAATGTGAAGTGAAATCCTAGTAATAAGCATCGTCTAATGAGATTTGGCTTAAATCCATGTCAGTGATTAGGAGCTCTGTCCAATAATTGAAACTACTGATCGATCAGGAGAATAGATACTCAATACAACAGCAGTGGAGACTGATAAAGGCAGGAAAATGTAGTTTTACAAGCCTATTTACAATATCTGTTATTCTACCTTAGTATGAAACACATTGATTTTCCATTTACATTGGCTCATTTTAGACTCTGTAATTATTCTAAATATGCCATAGATGTGTGCCAGTTTTTATGGATTTATGTCCAATTTTTTTAGAGTAAATATAGTGATTTAAGACTGTGATGTAACAGTTTGGGGGTTTTAGAATTGGCTCATTTTAGGCTCTATAATTATTCTAACTATACCATAGATCGCCTTAACAAACCCAAATATTTTTGTCTGGTTGGAATTAAAGCAAACCTTGCATTGAGATCTTTTAATAGCCTCTTCAGTAATATCAACAATGCCAGATTCTCCTTTACTGTTTTGCCAGCTTTTTCTAGCGAGTGGGATCTATGTCAGTCAAGACTGTGATGTAACAGTTTTGGGGTTTTAGAAGTGGCCCATTTCAGGTTCTGTAATTTATTTTCTAAGTAAACCCTTGATCACCTTAATGATCACCATATGTTAAGACTCTTAATGTAAAACACAATTCAGCCCACCCCAGACCTTGTGTTGATTTATTGATTTATTGATTCTTAATCATTGGGAGAAGATTCTTAATCTTTGGTTGGTTTTAATTGTTTTCGTGGCTCTCCTGAAAGAGCAGGAGGGGTTAAAGGTCACGGTGTTTACACAGTGTCAGCTACAGTAAGAGGTTTCGGCTCCCTATAGACCTCATTAGGCCTTTAGAGGAGGTTAAGAGTGTGACTGCTGTTCTCCTCTGGAGATTTACACTGGCTTTTACTATGAGTGCATCTTTTACACCTTTTAAAAGTACTTGTATAAAGTTAGAGGGTCCGTAGATCAAACTAAATTCTCTGTTGTCTTAAATGTGTTATATTTTATTATATTTATATTTTAAACTTGGGCTGAAGAGACGCTTCAGCTGAGAAATTACATTTTTTTTTTTTAAATATCTGAGAATCCGTGATTGAATTATTTTTATTGAGAAACGCACTGAGGAGGAAATTTAGCATCAGATCTTTCTTCTTTTTTCATTTCTCTTATTTTGTGAAATTGTGACACACATGCTGAGGGAGAAATAGAGAAATATAGCTTTTTGAACTGATGGCCTGGTTGGTTGGTATTGAAGCGAATCTTGCGATGGGTCTATTTATAGGCTTGCCAGATGCTGGGTGATGAAAGCATGATGACAAATCAAAACTATGAAACTCCTTTCGTTTCGTTTTGCAGAAACCTAAAAACCTTTTCTCTCGGCTCATCAGTGACAGGCATTCAAGGCAGATATGATGTGTAGATCAAATATTGCTTTTATCTGTGGCTAAGAAAAGCGATTTTTAGCTTGGAGCAAAGCTGCACAACCGTTCTCGGGAAGGGTTTGACATATTAGTATATTAGTGTCGTATTTTTTGCACTATAAGGTGCTCTTAAAATCCTTTAATTTTCCCTGAAAATCATCAGTGCTCCTTATGTATGAATTATTCTACCAGTCAGGTATTAAGGAGCAGTAAATTCACTTTGCTGAAGTACAGAGATATATAGGAGTTTCAGTTTAGTTCTCCAGCACCAAGACTGTAGCACTATTAGCATTAGCCGCTAGCCACTGTTTCCCTGTTCAGAGGTGAATAGTATTAGCCTACAGCCTGCTCCTAACCTTTGCCAGCACTACTGTAGCAGTTAAATACTATTGCTAATGCTCCAGCCTTAGTGCTGGAGAAATTTGGAAATCTAGGCTTACTGTTAATAAGTGGAAGAGCTTTACTCACCCAAATAAACAGTTTTCAGGAGAGAAATCGCACAGATTTACACTCAGCGCTTGTTGGTTTGTCTTTAAAAGAAATATAATACAGTTTTGTTTATGAAGCTTAGCTTTGCTTAACTTTGTTAGCCTTATAGTGTCTCTTAAAATGCGCTTTACAATCTGGTGCTTCTCATAGTGCGAAAAACTACAGTAATTGTATATTAGTAGAGTAATCAAAGTTAATGGTGCAGATTTTATGGTAAAGATGATTTGCTTGTGTTTTTTTAAGCTGTTTGCCCTTGCGGGAGTGGAGTGTAGTAGAGGAGGAACACCGTGCCGTGACCCAGCAGTATTGTGGTCAGTATTAATAGAAGTAATGAGCAGGGATTAGAGCTTACAGCTTGATGTTGGACCTCAGTAACGAGGCATGCTTTTAAGAAAAGCCTGGTATCTCATTGTCTCCCGTCGACTCCAGGCTTGTCTGAAGTGCCCCGCCAATACCACAGCCACCGCCCACCGTCCCCACCTCCTACCCTCCCCCCGCCGAGGTCCAGCTGTCCAGTCTGGAACAGCTGAGGAGCTTCCCCGAGATCAGAGGCGTACGCCCAAACCTCTCCGCTCGCACAGCTGACTAAACCCTGCCACGGCGCTATCCTAGCGCTCCCCCAGCGCTACCTAACACTCCCCCCAACGCCCCCAGCCTTCCTCCCTTTGCTTCAGGGCCGCAGTGCCGGAATGCGGCGCGGTGCGGAGGGTGTGGGTGGCACGCTCTGTTGTTTTAGCAACACGCTCCACCGATCCCAGGCGTCAAGTCCCTTAAACCAAGCGTGTCCGAGACACATATCTGTCACTGGAGAGTGTCGTCCCTCCCCGAGCTTAGACGTCTCAAACCCCCGTCCCCCTCCTTTCAAAAGCAAGACAGCAGAATAATGAAGGCTCCCAAACTCCAGCTCTGCTTCCATTTAAATGGAAGAAGCGTTGCGGTGGATTTATATTATGTATTTGGGTCAGTTTGTGTCAAGCCGGCCCGAGTTTGCTCATCAAGAGCTGGATTTTTCTCCACTAATCTCGGGGTAATGCGAGAAACAAGAAACAGAATCTTTCAGCTGAGGTTTGAAGAAACTGCCCAAACTTCCTTTTTTCCAAAGTTCCTCGGGCAATTAATTCCAAGTAGTGCTGGGTGATATGGTCAAAAATGTATATCACAATATTTTTTCAAGATTCTGACAGTTTCACTGTATATCACGGTATTTTTATAATTATTTTTATTTTTGATTTTTGATTTTTTTTGCATTACTGGGCTTTAATATAGGTCTGTGACTTACTGTACTGTTAGGATTACATATAAAATTAAACACCAAGGCTTTGATTTGTATTGGGTTTGAAAATTAAACAATATATGAAGAAATTAGACTTCATTAGCAGAAAAAAATCAGCTGAAGATGAAGAATATAAACAATAGACCTTAAAAAAAAGAGAACAAAACTTCCTTCTCCCAACAAAAGATCAAACATATTTTTAATGGTTCCATAAACACTATAAATGGACCTAAAATACTCAAAGTTTAACCTTTCAGACCTGAATTTTGTTCCAATTATGCGTTTTTCTGTCTGTAATACATACCAAAAACTCTCCATTGTCCATTGTTTTTAAAGCCTGTTTTTTAACATTAGGATTTTATATTTAATATTGCAATTTTCCCGTATTTCACAACTCTTGTAAAAGAAAATGCATTTAAGTATAATGTATATTTTTTATAAGTATACTTAACATGAAAAAGTAAATAATTTGGACTTAAACGCTAATACTAAATGTACTATTTTGGAACAACTTAAGTATTAAGTATTTCAATTGTAACTAAGCTATATTTAAGCACAAAATAAAAGCTGTGTATAAAAGGTTGTGCTGTTGAGTGTTGCTTAATTCGTATATATAAACAAGAGTTTTTTAATAATAATAATAATAATAATAATAATAAACGTTATTTATATAGCACCTTTCATACATAAAAATGCAGCTCAAAGTGCTTCACAATAAAATTGAATAAATCAGCAAAATGTAAAAGTAATATAAAACAATTAAAAAGTAACAATTTCATAAAATAGAAGGAAATAAGACATTTATATTAAAATAAAACATAAAATAAATTAGATTTAAACAAAAATTATAAAATAAGGATAAGAACAGCACAAGCATTTAAAAAATAAAATAAAATTAACATACTATATCAAAGGACAGACACAATTAGACTAGGCTAGTACTGGTAGTTCCTGTCACATGACTACTACTACTACGTTTTGGCTTGTTGATGGGCGCCAACAAGAGCCAATCCCAACCTTCATCCCAAACAGCATCCCAGCATCCCGCCAACCTCCACAATCACCTCATCAGCATGGAAGCAGGAGAACAGAGAAAAACACACAGCCAGTAACCACCCGGCTCTCAAAGTGTTTTCGCTCATTTCCTTTTTTCAATCTCAACTTTATTTACACTTCCATCGCCCGGGTCTTCGGTTCGCGACAGATCCGGGGTCACAGACGGCAAACGAGAAAACACAGCGATTGTTTTTTCGTTTTTTTTTTTACCCCTCTTCCTTTCGCTCAGCCAGTATTCAGCGTCCGGTGACCTTCTGAGCCGCTGAAGTGGAAAAATCCAGCGAGGCAGAGGCTGAGAGGCAGAGCAAGGAGAAATAATACCTCAGAGCAGAAGAGGAAGAGTGGAAATGGAGTTTCCTGCTGGGCACACCAGACCCGCTGCCAGGGCCGGGCAGGATAATAACTGCACTGCCTTTGTGGAGCATCTAATTAAATCAAAAAAGAAGAGGGGGGGCAGTTCCAGGTTATTGCCTCCACTCATTAAATACCTACTCCGCTTTCGTACTCCCAGCCTGGCCAGATCACCCATCAAATTTCATCCAGCGCCTTCTCTCAGCAGGAGCTCCTCCCTCTAAATGAGGAAAAATGGAGACAAGACGGGACTCGCCGCGACTCAAGATGTTAGCAAGGCCGTCGGGACGTTGATGGATCAGTGATCTGATGGTGGTTAGATTTGTGGGACGTCGAACGGGAGACACTTGAAGATTAAGAGTCTTCGTAATATGCTTGTGCAACGCTGTGCTAAAAATCTGTTGGGGACTGTTGAGATCTTTATCTGTTACTAAATCTGAGATAAAGACGACATTCTATAAAGATGCAGATTTTCTGTGATTTCAATTGACGCCATATAAAAATCAAAATCAGCAAATTATACTAGATGGATGGGAAAGTCTATTTTGGGAAAGTTGTGCAGGTACCATCCACAGTTAGTTGACAGTGCTGCTAGATTGTGGTTGATAATGATTTCTGAAGTTCTGAAGCTCACTTGCTGCTAAGCTATTAGCATCTAGTGATAATACACATAGCTACACACACAGTAGCTCATTTAACTAACTAAACGGAGTACTGATGATAAAAACTGAGAGTCAGACTAACCGCTAACAGCTGACAGCAAAGCACACACTAATAACTTTAGCAAACAGGCTAACTGTTAACAGCATTGCACAGCACAGACCAATAGTGTTAGCTAACAGACTGACCGCTAACAGCACAGACCAATAACTTTAGCAAACAAGCTAACATGCTATCATTACAGGACAGCACAGACCAATAGTTTTAGCTAACAAGCAGATCACTAAACGGGCAGACCAGTAGTGTTAGCTATCAGGATGACTGCTAACAGCACAGCACAGACCAGTAACTTTAGCAAACAGGCTAAAAAGCTAACTGCTAACAGCACAGATTAATAGTATTAACAGCTTGACCGCTAATAGCACCGACCAATAGAGTTAGCTAACAGGCTAACTGTTAACAGCATAGCACAGCACAGACCAATAGCATTAGCTAACTGGATGACCGCTAACATTGCAGACCAATGACGTTAGCAAACAGGATAACAAGCAAACCGCTAACAGCCTAGCACAGACCAATATAGTTATCTAAGAGGCTGACTCTTAACAGCATAGCACAGCACAGAACAATAGCATTAGCTACCAGGCTAACAAGATAACTGCTAACAGCACAGACCAATAGCAGCGCCTACTCTCCAGCACAGACCAATAGCGGTCAGGCTAATAGCAGCCTAGCAGTCTGACCGCTTACAGCACAGCAAAGACCGGTAGCGTTAGCTACCAAGATAATCGCTAACAGCACAGCACAGAGCAATAGCTGGTAGATTGTGGTTGATAATGATTGTGACTGGTGGTGTCTGGCTCGATTTGTCTGTGCAAATGGCGTATTGTACTGTTAATAATTACAAAGTATTGGGATATTTTTCTAGTATCGCTATAGGGGTGGAAATTGCAATACAGTAAAATACAATACAATATTATATCACGATACAGTGCTCACGATAATTATGATATCACAATACTATAATTCTGCGATACTTAATATATTGCAAGACAATTCTCTACGATATTTTACTGCATCTGAGTTACTGAAGAGGATAAAATACTCCTAAAATACTCCCAAATACCAGAAATTATGGATTTATTGGTATCACAACCAATATTCCTCACTGTAGGTTTACCCTATTAAAATTGTTGGGCGAGTCTAAGAAGATTAGAGTTTATTGTTTCACTAAAACGATCGATATTTAATGCAACGTATATTTAAAAAAAATAAAAATCAAAAAGATGCCAGACTTAAATGTGCCAGACTAAAATTCCCAGCATGAATACGTTCGCTAATTATTATCCTTAAAAACAAAGCCGTGCTTTAATTTTAATCTGAAAACAATGAGGATTAGGTTGGAGGTTGGAGCAGAAACGCCGCACCTTTACCTCACCTCCCCCCGCCCTCGTTAATCCCGTCCCAAGCTGATTGAGTCCTGACTTGCGTAGGGTCACCGGTAGCGCTGTAAATCCTAAGCCTGAAGACTGAATGCTAATTTAAGCGACAGCGCTAGCAACAAAGGGAGCCTCTGTTAGCTTTTTCTTTCGTTTTTCCTTTTTTTTGAGGAGGAGGAGGAGATCTGGTGCAGGAAATCAAAGCACCTCCTCCAGCAACACACAAATTCACACAAATACAGCTTGTGTGAAGTCAGTTCAGATGTTTTGGAAGTCATCAAAATGTCTAGAAGACCACATTCAGGTTAAAATCAATGTAACGTATCTGTTTCATGTGATTTTGATACAGTTTTATTTGAGGTTGAGTTTAGGCTTGGATGGTATTCACATTTTGCACACCAGAATATATTATATATATATATATATATATAGAGCAACAGAGATTAGCTAACAAGCTAACCGCTAATAGTGATGAAGTAATTAAGCTGGAAACTAATTTCTGTGTAGTCTGAAGTCTTATACGATGATAAATATTACAATAATAATATCATTTTTATTTTTATTAAGTTTTGATGGAGAAAAAGGGCACTTGTTATCTACTTATCTGTTCTGATAACTTGTGTTTTGGACTAGTTTGTATTGTGTATTTCCAAGATAATCATCACTAAGGTCATCTTTTTATATTTATATATATATATATATATATATATATATATATATATATATATATATATATATATATATATATATATATATATTGTTTTAAGATTACTCAGAAGCTCAGTTCATAAGACTGATGTTTGTAGTAAGATTGTTTTGTAGTTTGACCTTCCTCAGCGCCGTTTTGGGTAATGTGCGCCGACTGAAACGGGAGATTTCAGGATTAATTGCTGCAGAGGTCAGTATGGTCACAGAGGATCAATATATCCTTGAAACACGACTTGGACAAATCCACCTCCTCCAAACTACATTAGAATGATATCATATGAGTTCCGGCCGCCGGTCCGCGCCCTGACGGCGGCGTGTTGAATCGCGTTCTCCAATGCTGACATTCAAATGCTTTGTGGTGCCAGCTATTTGAATAATGCTCTGGCTTACTCTCAGGACAAACAGGGACTGGGATTGAGTGCGAATGGAGGTCGCCGACCAGGTTTGTCCAGGTTTATGTTGCTGTTGTTGTAGCTTTGTTTTCTTTATTATCAAATGATTAAGGTCGGGATTTGAGGCTCGACGGAGGGATCGACCCGGAGTTTATGGGAGCGCTCCCGCCCGGGTGAGTCCTGGTGAGTTATGCCAGAAACTGTCAGCTTCCCTTAACCTGATTTGTTCACCATCAAATATATTGATTTTGCTTCCCATCTGAGTCGTGCTGCTGATTAGCAGAGTTGCTAAACTAGGGGGGGGGGGGGGGGCTTTTTTTTTAGTTCTGTGAACAGCATGTTTTTTTTTAGCATTCTGTCTGATCTGAAACTATTCCAGGGTATTAAAAAAAGCATGTTTTATATCAAGCATTCAAGCATGCTACTTACTTCCACATAGAGATTCAGTGGAGTCCAAGAATTTAGAAGGAGCCTTTTTACTAAGATAAGATCTTATCTGCTTTTTTTTTGGTCAAAATCATGTTGGTTACCTGAATTGTCGAGGCACAAGGCAGGAAAACACCCCCTGGAAAGGAAAAGCACCAGTCTATTGCTTACTTGTATTTGTATTTGTCTTTAAGTGGCGCATTTCCACCGGCGTAGTGCCATTGCTGGTGCCAGGTTCCCGAACGGTTCTGCACTTTTATACCACTAAATCACAGGTTCTCAACCAGATTTCACTGCGAACCTGTGATACAAAACGTTTACAACACGCCCACATTCCCATACTTCGTGAACGACTCCTTAAAGCATTGGAAACATGGGCTGGTTGCAGTGGGAACTGAAGAATACTAGGTTCTTCAGTGCAAACCTTGAACTCTTCTGTTCACACCGACCGTGCAACGCCCTCTGTTGGTGATGTATAATGTGACGTTTTTGTGACGGTTCCACTAAAACTGGTAAAACTGAAAAGCACCATGGTTCTGATAAGCCTGAACGGAACTGGTTTACCACCGAGAGTCCTTGTGGTGGAAAAGTGCTATAAGTGTTGTATGTTGTTGCCTATAATTTGGCACTAGGTATTGTGCAAGTATTCTATCCCTCCATCCATCCATTTATCCATCCTTCCATCTTAAGACTCTTACCTTATTCTTTTCGGCCAAGATTACAGTGGGTGACTGGAATCTCTCGTTTATTTGTCGTTTATTTTGATTGCATTAAAACTTGGCATTGGTTTTGAGTTCTGCAGGTATTCTATTCCTCCATCCATGCATCCATTCCTCCACTCATCATGTGCATCTACTGCATGTTCCTGAAAAAAAGATGGTGGGTGGTGGCAGGAACACCCCTGGAGAGAAAGGCATCAGTCCAATGCTTGTCTGTATGTTTGTCTCTGTTGTGTATTGGTGTCTAATTAAACCCATAACATAACTTGGCACTGGGAGTTCCGTAGGTATTCTGTCCTTCCATCCATCCAACTATCTATCCATCCTTCCATCTTACGACTTTTACTTTGTTTTTTCTGGTCGAGATTACAGTGGGTGAATAGAATATCTGGGCACAAGGCAGGGTCATGTCCTGGACTGGTAGTGCACCATTCCACTTTGTCCTTAAATCCATGCATCTTATGACTCATGCCTGTTTAATCTTGCCCAAGATCATCTTTGGACACATTTAGTGTTCTTCCATCCATCAATCTTTTGGACTTTGCCTGCTTCTTCCTGGCCAAAATCTTGGTGGGTGCCTGGAATCTCTCGGCGCGAGTTAGGAACACCCATCCAAGTGCTCAGTTGTTTGTCTTTCAATGTGTGTTGGTGTTTGATTGCATTCAAACTTGGCACTGGAATTTCTGCAAGGTATTCTGGCCTTCCATCCTTTTTATCCATCCATCCACTCATCATGTAGATCTCCTGCATGGTCCTAAGGAAAATATGGTGGGTGGTGGGCGCCTGGAATCTCTGGGCGCAAGGCAGGAACACCCCTGCACAGAAATGGCACTGGTTAATTTTGTCCTCTCAAATGCTAATTTGCTTGTCTTTCAGTGCGTGTTGGAGTGTGATTGCATTCATAACTAGGCATCGGATGTTGTACAGTATATGTATGCCCCCCTGTTGTGAGTTAAGCCTAGCTTAGTCTATACAGCGAGCGCCAAAGTGCCAGGCAATATTCCCTGTCCAGTTCTCCTCCAAATCCTCCCTCCTCCCTTCCTTTCCCCTCCACTGTCCCCCTCCCTTCTCTGAGTAGCTTCCAAGCCCCCTTATAAATCTCTGCTGGACACCAGCGGCCCTCGAGTGGCCAAGGTCACTGGTGCCGCTTTTGGCTGTCAGTCATATCCCATAGCAGCTCCTTTCAACCCGCAGAGCTTCCTTCCAGTCACCAGCTCTGGGCACCCGGCTCTTTTTTTTGGGGGGGGGGGCTTGAGAAAAAGAGAGAGAAAGAAATAAAGAGAGAGAGAGAGAGAGAAAGATATAGAGTAAATATTACCACAGCAACAAAAAGTACTGGCACTTTAGCTTCCCTCTGAAGTCAGCCCACAATTCTCCACACAGGAAGCCTTGGAAGACTCCACAGACTCCACAGGCTCCTTGAACCCCGAGAAGCCTGAGCGCCGTAATTATGATAATACCTCCTGAAAGCCTTTGACAACAAAATGACTTCTATCCCCCTGAAGATTGCGCCGTCTTGACCTTGATTCGAGGGGAACGTAAACTATTGCCTTTATTGACCCTAAAGCTGTTGTCGCTGCCAAGATAGCTGGTAAGGAAATTGATTTAAGAAGATAGTCATCAGAAAATCCGTCCGTCACGAGTGCGGCTTCTGAAAATCATTCTTCTGTTTGAGATTTTTGGTTCTAGAATGGATGGTCTGGAATAGCAACGTACTGCAACCACAGGTTTGGTGTTTTATCAGATTGGTGTACAGAATCAGAAGAGTGATGCACTTGATTGAACAAGCTTTCGACTGTTGAAAAGCCTTGAGTGAGCCTGTCTAGCGCCTCCACTGGCTGGTTGCAGAATGCCTTGTAGCTCCATCCATCCTCATAGATTTCAATTACCAAATCTATTCCAGTATTAACCCACTCCAAACCCCTAGAAGTCAGATTGGGTTAGTGCAATTAGACAAGCTTGACTTCATCATATTTGGACTCCAGATACTGCAGCTCTGAATGAAACCTGATTGTAATTACTTTGCTTCATCTCAGCAGCTGAGCTCTGGGACAGTTTAATTTAGTCAAAATGTTATATAAAATAATGAATACTGAAATATATCATTCACATTGCAATCCTTTAAGCTGCGCTGTAAAGTCAGTGAAGGCAGTCTGAGATAGGACTGCACGATATTGGAAAAAAAATCTTTTTTGACGATATATAAATCGTGATATTGAACAATGCAGGGCCCATGACGTCACCAGCCCCGCCCACACCAGCGTGCTGTCTTGCATTCGGACCAATCACGAGCTGAGTCAGCACCGAGCTCTCAAAACCTGAGGAAAAAACAGCAAAACAACAGTAATCGGCCCTTTAATCAAGCATTTAAACGGCTTTTTAAAAGGTAAATAAGAGCGTTTGTTTTTCTGGAATTAAAAGCGTGAATTCAGCTGTAACTGGAAATATCTGCACTTTTATAAAACTGTGCTGGACTGAGGAGCACAGCTTTCCACACTTGCTCAACCATGTGGATGGAGGCCATGCAGTTACCTCGTGTTTACTACTCTCATCATCATATCAACAACTGGTTTGGTAAATTACTGGTAAATGTGGTAAATCAGGTGAGCTGCTGACGGAACTGAACATAATATACACATGCTGGCTGTGGAGCATCCAGGAGAAATCTGGAGAAATCTACACTTTGTTCTTCAGCTTTAACTCACAGGATACAACATACTTATATATGTTACTTTTTACTGTATTTATGTTTATTTGCATCTGTTCAAAAATCATATGTGGTGATTTTTTCAGGTAAAAACACTCATATATTGCTGAGATAAATGGATTAGTGTAATTTGCTTTGGTGACTGTATGTAACAACATGGCATACATTTTTGGCTTTGTTTCTGTAGAACGGAAGGGAATAGATCTATTGCATCCATGTTTTATATAGAATTAATGCTTTTAAAAGTCATAAAGGAACAAATAAGACTTTGACTTATTAAGACTTCGTACTTTATAGTCAACTGCCTGTAGAGTCAAGCTGAAGGATCTCAGTGTCTTCAGAACAGAGACCTCGACTGCACCCCTGCTATTAGCCTCAGCATAATTATAGTGATCGCAAAGCACTGGAAAGAGAGAGAGAGGAAGAGAGAGAGAGAGAGAGAGAGAGAGAGTGAGAGAGAGACAGCGGGAGAGAAAGAGAGAGAGAGAGATAAGCTGTAGGAGGAGTGACAAAGCAGCCTCATCTTTTTTTCGCTTCTCTATTTGCTCTGTCAAGGCCTGGTCAGTGCAGAGGCGAATTGCTCTCCGAGCGAGTGTGTGTATAAGTGTGTATGAGTGTGTATGTGTGTGTGTGTGTGTGTGTGTGTGTGTGTGTGCACGAGTATGAGTGTGTGTGTGCCCACATGTGCCACTTCGGTTTAAAAAGCCTCTCAGCTAGAATGCGTCACAATGACATCATGAGCATCCAGTAGTGCCCCACATAACCACCGCCTCCAATATCAAAGATGGCCACGCCGAGAGGAACGTCAGTTCACGTCAGCCCAGTGTCAAGAAATAATAATCAGTTCTTTTCAGAAACTCCAGCTTCTTTAGGACATCCAAAATACTTTTAACCAACAACCAATCTTGTTTTCATGACATACAGCTCTGGAAAAAATAAGAGAGAACTTAAATATTATGAGTTTCTTTGATTTTACCAAATTAAAAACCTCTGGAATATAATCAAGAGGAAGATGGATGATCACAAACCATCAAACCACCAAACTGAACTGCTGCTTGAATTTGTGCACCAGGAGTAAAGCAGCATAAAGTTATCCAAAAGCAGTGTGTAAGACTGGTGGAGGAGGAGAACATGATGCCAAGATGCATGAAAAAAAAACTGTGATTAAAAACCAACCAGGGTTATTCCACCAAATATTGATTATTTCTGAACTCTTAAAACTTTATGAATATGAACTTGTTTTTTTCTTTGCATTATTTGAGGTCTGAAAGCTCTGCATCTTTTTTGTGTAATTTCAGCCATTTCTCATTTCTCAAACTGAACTGCTTCAATTTTTGCACCAGGAGTAAAGCAGCATAAAGTTATCCAAAAGCAGTGTGTAAGACTGGTGGAGGAGAACACGATGCCAAGATGCATGAAAAAAAAAACGGTGATTAAAAACCATCAGGGTTATTTTACCAAATATTATTTCTGAACTCTTAAAACTTTATGAATATGAACTTGTTTTCTTTGCATTATTTGAAATCTTGAAAGCTTGATTTCTTATTTTCTGCAAGTAAATGCTCTAAATGACAATACTTTTATTTTATTTGCTTCTGGAATCTCTCCTTTGCTTCTGCTGCAGTTTTTTGCTTCTGAGTTTTGGCACCGTTTTAACGGCTGGGCGGGGCTTAGAAGAAGTTGTCCCCATTGGTCTCCATTGGTCAGCTGGTTCTGGAGTGACTGCTGGTACTTTGGATCCTGGTCTGAGACTGACCACGCCCCCAAACACCTCGCTAGTTTCAAGCGTTCCTCCAAACAAGAAAATTCCACAGAAAATTCACTAAAATACAGGTGCTGGTCAACGAATTAGAATAATTTGAAATAGTGCAATCAAATTCTTTGAATGCATTTTTTGTGCAGAAAGCAAATCAGGTGTTCACCGCACCTGTCCTACTCGTTAGACTAATCACAGAACTCGTTACCTGGAAAAAAATTGGCTCAGCTGAGCTTTCCAAAAGGCCCATTTAGGCCATTTAACTGTGACACTGTTGTTTTATTGAATTAGAATAATGGAGAAACCGTTTCATTGAATTAGAATAATTTTTATTATAATTACAATCATCACTTTCTCAGTATTTTGTGGCTGCCCCCTTGGCTTGTATGACTGCCTGAAGTCTCCGTGGCATCGATTTGACCAGCTTGTCGCAAGTTTCCGCACTCACAGCTTCCCAGGCAGTGGCGATGTTCTGCTTCAGTTGGTCCAGCGTAGTAGGCTTTCTGTCGCGAATTTTCCGCTTGACGATGGCCCAAAGGTTTTCAATGACATTGAGGTCAGGCGAGTTGGCCGGCCATGCCAAAACTTCAAGCTGTTTTTAAGTGAACCAATCTTTGGTCGACTTTGGTCGACTTTTGAAAAAATGCATTCAAAGAATTTCATGATTGCACTATTTCAAATTATTCTAATTCGTTGACCAGCACCTGTATAATAAAAGCAATGACTGACAAAATACAAACTGAAATAATTTTAATATATCTGATTATAAATAAGGATTATAAATTGACCTTAGTATATTTAAAATATATATTGCTTTCCTTTCAGCAAATAAATGCTGTAATAAAACAACCATGTTCCTTTTGCTCAAACATAAACCTATAAATAGCAAAATCAGAAAAACTGATTTTTTTTCAGAAATTGAAGTGGTCTCTTATTTTTTTTTCCATAGCTATATTTAAAGTTTCATGTAATTATTAACATCAAGGATGGAGCTACAGACTCCTAAACCATTATTATGGGCCAGCAGTCATTTCTGCGAGTGTCTGCGAGTGTCTGCGAGTTGTTTGAAGCAGCAATTCATTTGCAATTCACTCTCCAGGCACTGATAAAGGATGCATCCCAATCATTTTAACCGCATTTCCATACAAAATATTACAAAAGCATTTGCTCAATCAGTCATTTCTGTTAAACAAGCCCCTGTTAAATATTGTGCTAATGCGCTATAAACACTGAAGTCCTTCTTCAGTTACTGCCGTATACATTAAAGCCTCAAACTGAAGAGTTGCCAAATGATGAAGCCTGAAGTTACAGCGGAGTTAAAAATGTGCTCAGTGAATTTATTTTATGTGATAATGACTCTTATGCATAATGATGGGAGGAAACACAGTTCATCAGATATGGAGACTTAAATTTGTATACACTTTAATCTTATCTAATTATCTTTTCCTCAATTTTTGAGTAAAAATAGGAAAGGAGCACCATTCAAAAGTATGGGCACTACAACAGATTTGAGCTCCCAATTTTTACCAATTTTACTTCATTTCAAAGCTTCTTAAACCTCCTCTCAACATTTTAGCAGACGCCTAGCACTCTCAAAATCACAAACAATCATTTTCAGGTTTCCATTTCCCAAGTTTGTTAAGTTGATTTTGTCTAAAACCACCCAGTATTGCCTTTTATTACATATTGTTTCTACATACTAATGATTGAGTAATGATAAATTGCCAAAAAAAAAAAATCTGAATCAGTTTCTCTGATTTTGCTATTTATAGGTTTATGTTTGAGTAAAATGAACATTGTTGTTTTATTCTATAAACTACAGACAACATTTCTCCCAAATTCCAAATAAAAATATTCTCATTTAGAGCATTTATTTACAGAAAATGAGAAATGGAGCTTTCAGACCTCAAATAATGCAAAGAAAACAAGTTTATATTCATATAGTTTAAGAGTTCAGAAATCAATATTTGGTTGGAATAACCCTGGTTGGTTTTTAATCACAGTTTTGTCTTGGCATCATGTTCTCCTCCACCAGTCTTACACACTGCTTTTGGATAACTTTATGCTGCTTTACTCCTGGTGCAAAAAAAATCAAGCAGTTCAGTTTGAAGGTTTGATGGCTTGTGATCATTGGTAAAATCAAATAAACTCATCATTTTAAGCTGTATATATGCAGCTATTCCATGACACCAACTTGCTTCTGCAGCATCCATTGAATGCACGAGGATGCTATGCAACCACTAAATAAAAAAGCTAATATCTCGCAAAGCTAAGCTTATTATTTTTGGTCATGGCGCTGATTTAAGACTGCATAACCAGAGAACGTGTTAATAATGGCGACACAGCTGTGAGGTAATGTTTGTATTAGCACAGCATGCACTCACAAGTCCAAGGCCAGGCGGTGCTGAAACTCCAGTAGAGCTGTTTTGGAGGGGGCGCTGACCATTCCACAGAGTGATGCTGAACTCTTTTAGACAGGCCATGAATCAGTCATGCCAAGAGGAGGAGGAGGGGGTGGGGGCAGGAGTCTACTATAACCAACAGACTACCACAAACAGGCACATGAAGACATGAAGCTCATGCAGAAGCACTTACTAGTATACAGCTCTGGATACAAAATAAGAGAGCACTAAAAATGATGAGTTTCTTTGATTTTACCAAATTGAAAACCTCTGGAATATAATCAAGAGGAAGATGGATGATCACAAGCCATCAAACCACCAAGCTGAACTGCTTGAATTTTTACACCAGGAGTAAAGCAGCATAAAGTTATCCAAAAGCAGTGTGTAAGACTGGTGGAGGAGAACATGATGCCAAGATGCATGAAAAAAAAAACTGTGATTAAAAACCACCAGGGCTATTCCACCAAATATTGATTTATGAACTCTTAAAACTTTATGAATATGAACTTTTTTTCTTTGCATTATTTGAGATCTTAAATCTGGATTTCTCTTTTTCTGTAAATAAATGCTCTAAATGACAAAATTTTTATTTGAAATTTGGGACAAAAATTGTTCATAGTTACTAATAATAGAATAAAACCTATGGAGCGAATTTTGTCCCAAAAGTTTTACGAAAAAAAAAAAAAAAATCTGCAATCAAAATTAAAAAATCAAAAGGAAAATTGTATGTTGCAAATTCAAAAGAGAAAAAATATATAGCAAATATATTTTTTTCAAATATACTTGGTTACTTTATTATTCTTTGCAGTTATTTGATAATTATTTCAGTTTGGATTTTGGTTATTTTTGTGTTTTTGTGAATTTTCTGTGGATTTTTGGGATTTTTTGCTAAAGATTAGAAGAAGGCGTTCCCCTTGAATTTCCATTAGTCAGCTGGTTTTGGACTGGGCGCTGGTTCAAGTATATTTAAAAATATATATTTGCTATATATTTTTTCTCTTTTGAATTTGCAACACACAATTTTTCCTTTTGATTCTTAAAAAAATGATTGCGGATTTATTTTTATTTTTTTTTGTGTAAAACTTTTGGCACAAAATTCACTCCATAAAAAAACAAACAAACACAATGTTCATTTTATTCAAGGATTCAAGGAGATTTTATTATTGTCATTCGCATCACATGTGGTACATGAGGTGGAACGAAATTGTGATCTCACGATCCAGTTTACACCCAGGAGCTGTTGTTAAAATAGATATATAGATAAAATAAGATAACAAAATAAAAGAATACAATAAAAATAGAATATAACAAAATAGATAAAGATAAATACACAAAAAAAATAGCAAAATCAGAAAAAAAACTGATTCAGAAACTGATTTAGTGAGCTGTAATTGTATGTAAGTAAATTGAGATTTTAACCACATCCCAAGCATAAATATGGAAGCATTACCCTGATTCATTGCTTTGTGCATGCTGAAGGACACCCACTCCAGATTCTGCCCCACGCCACCCAAGCTGCCGGAATTAATCCTGCCCCCGGTGCGAAGCCCTGGAGGAAAATCGCCTCGGCAAACGCTCGCTCTGCAATCTCTTCCCGACTTGGCCTAGAAAACCCCCATGTCCCTTTTCTCGGCGCATAAACAAATAAAAAGCCCGACATAAATAATTTGGAATGCGAAATGAAAATGAAATAGGCAAGTCGTCATTTCCTAGGCACCTGTCTATTCCCCTGACCCCAAACCCCAATCTTATCCCGTCATGCCTTAACCCTTTTAGAAAAAAGTGATCTCTAATAACAGTGTTAGTGAACACCACTGTTACGCTGGGTGGAATGCGCCCACCACTGTGGGGTTCGTCAGCAGTGGTGGGGCTGGGGGTGGGGGCGGGGAGGTTGAGGGGTAAGCATGCATAAAGCTGCCATGTTAGAGTGCACAGCCTTGACTGCGCGTCAAACCGGGATACGTGAGCCGAGCCTCGAGAAGAAGGCGGAGTCGCGAGCGACGCCGGGGTCATGAAAATATTAGCACTCTGCCAGGGCTCTAGCATGTCTGCCTGCTCTGGATGCAGATGCTCCGGATGACTCCGGGGCGAGGTTTGTAACCTGCAGTACAGCGAGTGCAAAGATCCGGGCGAAGATCCGTGCAAAGGCAACCATGTCAAGGCTGAAGACCACATCACATCACATCACATCGATCCCATCCAAGCTCCAGCACTGCAGCCCGGAAGGCCTGGAAGCGAGTGAGGGAATAAAAAGGCTAACAAGACGTTAGAAAATCCAAAATCGATCAGCCATCATAAATTTTGGATTGAGGTATCGGTCCCCACCTTATTAGTCCCGAGAAGAAATTCATTTCTGGGCTCATTTGATCTTAGTCAGTGACTAAAGCAGCGTGTAAGACATCTAAGATCTTCGGGAGGCTGAAATCAAGTGCGAGAGATCTTCACTGGGTCGAATCGATTTGGAATTAGTCAAAGTCAAGTCAAAGTGGTTTTTATTGTCATTTCAGCTATATACAGAGTACACAGTGAAACGAAACAACGTTCCTCCAGGGACCATGGTGCACATAAACACAGTGTAGACAGAACAATAGTGCAACAGTACAAAAGTGCAGACAGACAATACAACACAATACAGACAAAGAATAATAAATAACAAGACAGTGTGCAAATTATGCAGTGTGCAAAAAAGACCAGTGAGGTAGTAATTACTCTATTACACAGTGTGCAATAGAGACCAGTGAGGTAGTAATTACTCTATTACACAGTGTGCAATAGAGTCCAGTGAGGTAGTAGGGTTTTTAGTGCTTTCCATTTTCTGGGGTAAGTGGGGTAAGAGTGTGTGTGCATGTACAGAAAAACCATCAGTTCAGTCTCTGCAGTTGAGGAGTCTGATGGCTTGGGGGTAGAAGCTGTTGCAGAATCTGGTCGTGCTGGACCGGATGCTGCGGTACCTTCTTCCCGAAGGCAGGAGGGAGAACAGTTCGTGTGAGGGAATTAATTGTAATTCCTAGCATGTACAGTATTTTCAAAGTCTGAAGTATAGATTTGGTACCTTATATTGAGGTACAATAGAGCACCTTTCAGTTAAAGTGTTCCCATGTCTTTTTTGTTTGTACCAGTAAAGATCATCAGATCATCAACTGAATATGTGTCAAGAAATTCATGATCGATGATTCAAAGTTGTCTGATTACATATATTGTTCATTCCTGATCATAAAAAATACAGAATGTATTAGTAGTCTTTTGGCTGGTTAAATGGTACAAATCTAGGTTTAAGGCAATAAATCTTATTTTCTTCTCTGATAAGACTTTTTGGTCTTACTAAGCATTGTATAAGTGTTATTAAGATTATTTTGTTTATTTTAGGGATAATTCTCTTAATCATTCTTACTTAGAATTTGTACCTTATTTTAAGTCATTTGAACTCAAAATTAAAAATAAGCACAATCAAGCAGCAATCATGTTATTCTGATTCTTGTGTCCAAAAACAGGGACTTTTTTACTTGATTTAGGTGTTACTTCACTCATTTTGAGACTTTGCCGTTGCTTTTTGTAAGAAATCTTACTAAGAAAGTTTTGCTAACCCCATTGGCAGATTTTTTTGCTTAATATACATGTATTTGTCTTAATTTGCATATATTTTGTCTAGTTTTTGCCAATGGATTTTTGCAGTGTACTTCCTGCTGTTAGGAAAGACACCAATATTATACTTTTGAGGGTACTTATACTGCATCGTTCCTCTGTTTTTTAGTGTGTATGACTTTTGGATCGACTTTTGCATCGACCATATTCCACGTATAATGTTTTCCAGGGAATGTTTTCTAAAGTGCCTATGTTCCTTGACCCTTAAACCTGCTGTCTTTGGTCAATTACAGTCCATTAGCCAGTTCTGCCGGTTCTAATTTCCCTCAAACCAAAGCAGGACACCTGAAAAGTCTCTAGAAAAAAGGCTTAGAAACTTAGATGGCTTTGGAACTGTTGGATGGACCTTTGACCAGATTCCATGTCTGAAACAGAATGCTGTGAAAAGCACTTTCCCATCTTCCCTGATCAACTTTAGTCTGTTTAAATTTCGTTTAGAGTCTTTTCAAAGTCATGTAGTGTAAGGAGAGCTTTACCTGTTCATTTGTTGCTCCACCCCCTTGTTAACCTGTCTCAGGTGTTTCCCATTTCCTGTTTTGGTCCATATGTATTTATAGTCCGTGTGTTTCTGTTCTCCTTTGTCTCCTTTTTCATGTTCCAGTATTTTATTATGTACTCAGTGTTTCTTTTGTTTTTAGTATCTTGAATCTTTATTATTTTATTTTGTGTATTTTAAAAAATCCTCGCATTTGCGTCCACTCTCTGACACCCTCAGGACACTTCAAACTTCTTTAATTGCTGCTCTTCATTAAGTCCAGGGTTTAGATATGTTTTCTCTTTGAAAAAAGTCAGAAACTTGCATTTTTTGGCTTTGAAAGTGTTCCCTGTCCAACCCGGCACATTTTTTAATGTGATGTAATCCCTGACCTCTCCCCAAGGCATGCCCGAGCTTCTGAGCCTCTCATGGGTTGACTACAGTCAATTACAGCTGGTTCTGACAGTGCTTTCCCTCAAGCCACTACAGGACACCCGAAGTCCTTGACTCACTGTTCTTTATTACTGTTTGTCCTTTTTAAACAAAAGTCAGAAATGTGGGAAATCTTTGGATGGGTATTTGACCACATATCCATGTGTCCATATCTGAGTGCATGTCTTTCCTGATCTTTGTCCAGTGAGTCTCTTGTCAAGCTGAGCTTCTGAGCCTCTTATTGCTTGGTTAAAGTCCATTATAGCATGTCCAGTCTTGGACATAAAGTGCCATCAAGCAGGACACTGCAGGACACCTAAAAAAAAGGTGTTTAATCGCTGTTCTTTATTACAGTCCTTGAAAAAAGGTAGATACTTGAACATTGGATGGGCACATTTTCAAAAGTTTCTATCTTCCTTGACCTCTCTCCAGTGACATAGCCAACATTTCTGAGCTTCTTACAGCTTCAATTGAATTGAAGTCCATCATTAGGCCACAGCAGAACATCGTATTTATGTTCAATGTTTTATTTCAGTTTTTCATCTAGAAGAAAAGGTTAAAACTTGACATTTTGATGGGTATTTGACCACATTCCATGTTCGAGATTGCACCAATCATCCAGGACCTCTATCCATTGGCATGCCAAAGTTTCTGAGCCAATTCTGAGCTTGGCTGAAGTCCATTATAGCCAGTTCTAACAAGGACTGTCTTCAAGTCACAACAGGACACTTAAAAAGCCAGGTCTAGGTTTTTATTTTAGTTTTTTTCCTAGAAAGAAAAGGCAGAAACATGAACGATGGATGGACATTTGACCACATACCATGTCAAAGATTTCCCTGACCCCTCTCTAGTAGCATACCTAAGTTTCTAAACCTCTTACAGATTGACTTCCGTCCTTTTATAGCCAGAAATGGACAAGGAGTAGAGTAGTGCCCTCATGCCACTCTGCAGGAGACCTGAGAAGTCATTTAATTACTGCTCATTATTTAAGTCTGTTTTTAGGTATGTTTTTCTCCTAAGAAAATGAATTTGACCACATTCCGTGTCCAAACCGGCACGTTTTCTGCCACGGCTGTAATCCCTGACCTCTCCCCACAGCATGCCAGAGCTTCTGAGCCTCTCACAGCTTGGCTACAGTCAATTACAGCCAGCAATTAAATTACTTTTACACCTGAAAAGTAATTTAATTGCTGCTCTTCATTAAATCCTTAGAAACGTTTGGATGGACCTTTCACCAGGTTCCATATGTGAGAAGGAACATCTCTAAGGTGTCTATCTTTCTTGGCTTTTTCTTTAGGGATGCCAGAGTTTCTAACAGCTTGGCTATTGTCAGTTATGATTGACAACTGTTCAGCCAGTTTTCCCTAAAATTGCTGCAGAACAATTGAAAAGGTTTTAGAAATTTTGACATTTGTCGTAAAGCATAGATTCTGTGCCCAATCTCAATCCCAAACCCGACCCGAAGCCCGACCCAAACTCGGGCTGGGTCAGGTCGAGATTTCCCACCACTTTCCACAGGCCAATTCGGGTCAGGCTCAAGAAAATCGTCTGTGATGTAGGCGTCAGTTTTTCAATGCTATATTTATTTTATATAAAGCTATGGCATGATAATCACAATATACCGAGCTAAGTAACAAATCACATCTCCGCGTTACGCTCTTGACTTGCAGCTCTGTGTGCAGCTGTTCTTAATACATTTAATAAACATTTTTATTAAATAATAGGCCTATGCTTCTTCAGTGTTGCAATGTTAATTAATCATTCTAAACAGATTTTACTCATTCAAACAGTTCGAAAACGTTTTTAAAAAGCTCAGTTTTACGCAGTTAATGCTTTACTTACTTAAAAAATGTCTGGTTTAAATCAGGCTTAGGCTCATAATGACACTTTATGGGGCAGGGCAGGCTCGGGAAGGATGTTTTGGGCTCGATCTAAGCTTTATTTTCACATTCCATGTCAAAAATGGCACATTTTTAAACGTGAGTGTAATTCCTGACCTCTCTCTGTGTCAGAGATTCTGAGCTTTTTACCAAGAAGCACCTGAAAAGTTGTTTAACCCTCTGGGGTCCAAAAACATGCAGGGTTGGTAAATTCATTATTCTCAATGTTTCTAGAACTTATTTAATTATATAATCATAGCAGGACCTTTGAATGCATCCTTCCAATTGTACTTAATTCTATAGGGAGGTAAAGGTAAAAAAAAATCAGGTGCTGTGATGTGATGTGAATCTCAACCACCTTTTTATAGCCTTGTAATGCCAAATGGGATTCATGTACAATCTTTAAAAAATGCAACCGAAAAAACATAGAACCCAGAGGGTTAAATGTGGAGAAGTTCAGGGGTATATATATATATATATATATATATCTTTTTATATGTTTTACTCCCAAAAAAACAAGTCAGAAACTTGATCTTTTGGAAGGACTTTTTTTTAGACAGCATTCCTTAAAAGTCAGAGACGGCACGTTGTCTGCCAGGTCAGTTTGTAAGCTTCTTAAAGCTTGGCTGTTGTCCATTGTGGACGGTCCTGAAAGTACATTCCCTCATGTCCCTCAACACCTGAAAAGTCGTTTGTCTGCTGCACTTCATTGCTCTTCATTAGAGTGAGATTTTAACACTTTTCAAACGAGGAAACAGTGCCAGAGATAGAGATTGAGCTTCTCATCAGGAGTGAGGGACACTGAAACAAAATCAGACCGTCTTTATGTCAAAGGCTTAACCTTGGTGATTTTCACCCATTTAATTTTTTTTAGGTGATTTTTAATTGTGTTGCTTGTGTCTGAGCTGTATTGGACTTTGGGGAGTTTCGGGTTGATGATCATTGATGTCATTATTGTGATGGTTGATTTTTTCATTCGATGTTAGTGATGGAGAGTAAGATATTTTATGGGTGTAATTTACCTCATGTTATGTTAGTGTGTTTGTGTGTATAAATCAGGCGCGGTTCACGTCCCAGGAATGGGTGGACCAAAGACCCAAGACCCAAGTTTCCAGCAGCATATTTTTTTTTTTGCTGTAAGGACATTAACTGTGAAGGATGACCTGATTTTCCAATCATTTTTCAGCTTTTTTTATAGGGTCATTCATGGTACCTTTTTAATTTTTAAATGTATTTTTATGTCATGTTGTACGTTGTAAAATTAAAGAATTGTTCCAAAACTTCAGTCATCAGTCATACAGTCTATACCCAGCGTTAATGATGGTGTTTTAGGGTTAAACATGGACGTAACAAAGTGAGACCACGTCTTGATCTGCCTATTCAAGCCCTGTTTTCCTTTGCGTCACAATTTCAATGTCATGCAGTCGCTCCTGGACAATGTCTTTCTTTAATTGGAAGTGAACTACTGTGAGTTCGAGAGGATGGGGAAGAAAAAAGAAGACAAAACAAGGACGAAAAACGTTTTTTACCCTAATGATCCAAACAGACGTGACAAATGACAGACTACATACAGTATTAACCCCCACCAGGCCACCCAGTCAGACATGAAGGAGGCTTCATTCATTACTAATGCAGCTCACGTGACTGACTCATCCTTTCATTTCCAAGCCAGCGTCAAATTTGTGACCTACTTTATTCCCCTCTTTACCCTCGCCAGACGTGTCGCTTGGCACTGTTGAAAAAAACTGGGGGATTGCTGACGACTGACGACTGATGACGGCTCCAAAACACGAGGGTACCGACACATGCCTGCACCTTTTGTGGAGCCGGCAGCGCAATAAAGCCCACAATTAACCTGTCCACTGGCTTTTCTGGCACATCAAAAGCTTGGATTTTCAGACTCCCACTGCAGCGAGACAGATGTCGGAACGCACGCCTTAGTTTCTTATCGAATAAGCCGAGCAAGCTCCTCATTAGCATGCAGAGATGCTACGTCTGTGGCATGTGTGATGTCTGCCAGAGTGGCCTCTATTTTCCCTCTCTTCCCTCTCCTCCTGATACTCGGCACAAGTGGCACATCAGAGCCAAGAGCTTATTTAATTCCCCCTTAAGCTTTTAACAGACTGGGCAATTAATTTTTGTATTAAATTATGACACATCCAGACTCATTTCACCATCTTTGGGTCTTTAGAAGGAAGGGATGAAATGTTTTAGTGCTTTGTCGAGATGATTCGAACCATTCAGGTGAAGTGACTTGAAATAAGGCCCTTAGGTCCCCCTGTGTCCTCCCTTGTCTCCACCCATGTCTTCAGTGCTCCCACCTGAGTTCATTGTCGGTCGGTTCTTCTGTCAGGAAACAAACAATAATCCAACACTGAAACTAAAACAACAAGAAATGCGGAGAACACTAGAGACTGAGTAGACTGATAAAACAAAGAATTGAAAAGTGTGAAAATGTACAAGAACCAACAAACTAACACCAAAAAAAACTTAAAGGCTTAAATAAATACATATAGAGGGAACATGTATAGGAAACAAGAAACACCTGGGGACTGTTAATGAGGGGGCGGAGCTACAAATGAACACAGATGGGAGCACTGAAGACAAACAGGAAGGCAGGAAAAATGTGACAACCTGTCTTATGTCTATTTTCATAGCGATCCATTTATTACCTTCTCTTTTTCCAACATCAGCTGGAACATCATTCTGTTCATATTTTCATATTTTCCTGGCTATTTCCTTTGCAAATAAGATGGATATTTTGACGGCTGCAAACAGCAACAGCTGGCGAGATGATATCGCAGCGGGATATCGCATCCCGTGCAACACGGCCGCTGATTGAATGGTTATTCTGCACTGTTTACACGGATTGGTGTAATTTTTTGACGCTGCCTTGAAACGCAGCCAGGCTGTCCCCACAGACTGCCCCGGGGGTCTCCAGGAGAACGACTGGCTAATGGAGATGCAACCTGCAATTACCTCACAGCTATGACACATACAATTCCCCCTGAACCTGATGCATCTTTCCTCCTGGATGCTTGGCAGTGCATGCTTGTGAAATACTCGCATGGACACGGAAGGAAAAGCCTGTAAAGCCTGGAATAACCTGGAATCGTCTTCTCAGTCAAGTCTTTACCCACTATTATTCCACTTTACAGGCCAAACGCAGCTGAAGTGGTGATACTTTGCTCTGAGAGGTCTACAGCGCTCTGTGCTATTGTGTAACAAAATGCCTCATTATATCTGTCAGCTGTCCCTTATACCGTCATAAGCGTGAGCTATGTTTGTCTTCATTTAACATCTGAGCATCTGAGCACAAAGAACAGTTGGCGCATAGTTTTCTACATAGTAAATGAATAGAGAAGTGATCTGTCAGACTATGAAGGAACACATAAGGAATCATGTAGTAACTTAAAAACAGTGTTAAACAAACCAAAATACTTTGCGGAGAAGCTTTTAGGTGACTCTTTTCTGGGGAGCTGTTTGTTAACTTGTGGTTTCTGAGGCTGGAAACTCTGATAAACTCATCCTGTACAACAGAGAAAGCTCTCGCTCTTCTCTTCCTGGGGTGATCCTGATGAGTGCCAGTTTCACCATTATTCTAATGTTTTTGATGGTCTTTGCAGTGATTGAACTTCTTCTTGAAATTCTTCTTTTCAGATTGACTGACCTTCACTTTTTCTTTACTTAGTCGAGTAGTTCTTGTCATAATACAGATTAGAACATTTCTCAAATCTCTCAAATAGAGTTAGTCACTAAAGTAGCTTCCTAAATAGAGTTTTAGGAACATATCTACACTGATTGGAGTGGTGGAGTGGTGTACTCCACATATTGCTTTAGTAGTTCACTATGTGGGGTGCTTGTTTCTTACAGGTGTATTTCACATTTATGTTTTAATGCTGTAATTCGTGGAGATCAAAGCTGTAAATATTACATCTGGAACTTTCTAAACTCTGCATTTCTACAAGTGTATAATCACCTTTAGTAATTTAATAATCAGAATAAATATACATAAATACAATAGCATTTTGATGTTGTTAGTGTAACTGTAGTTGAGACGAACATTTCCTTTGTTAAAAAGAAAATGAAAAAATGCAACTGGATGATTTGTAGTTCACTGTGTTGGGTGTTATAAACATTATGCCATTTTGTTCATTGCTATCTTACGCCCCGCCGGCAGTCTTTTTTTTAATATATTGACAATATGATAATAAACATTGTTCATAAATAACTGGTCTATGCTTCTTCAGTGTTGTAATGTTAATCAACATTATTCTGAACAGATTTCACTCATTTAAACAGACCCAACGCTCTACTTACTAATAAAACGTTGGGTTTAAATCGTGCTCTGGCTCATTATGACGGTTTATGAGACTCGGGCCGATTGTGCACGGGTCGGACTGGATCTAATAGCTCTAATACACACATCCTGCGTGTGATCTAAAGATCTAATGTGCTTTTTTGTGTTTTTCTCAATTCTAGAGCTGTGAAGAATAAGACGACAAAGTGAAAGAAGAAGAAGAAGAAGAAGAAGAAGAAGAAGGAGTAGAAGAAGAACGACCCCGTGCCCCCCCTCCCCCCCAACAGCTCCATCATCATCACCAACATCTTCATCGCTTCTTTCATGCGACTCCTTGGGCCAGACTCCACATCCAGAATGAACTGTGAGCAGGACTTCGGAGACGGGGGCATGAACGTCACTCTCACCCTCAGGTTGCTCATGCATGGCAAGGTGGGTCAAACACACACACACACACACACACTCGCTCTCAGCTCACCCTGAAATAGCAACACCGCACAGCAGAAGCTCTTACAGGATATTACACTTCTGATCCAGGATGAAACCATGTGACCCGCTGTCTCCCTCAGAGCGAATCTTCTGCCGAGTGTCGCCTTCAGATTCTCAACTCTAATGGATTTTAGATGAATTCTTAATACTGACCAACACTAAGGTCCTGCAAATAAGATCAAGATAAGCGCCCATCACTGGCAACCCTGTACATTTGCTGTAGTGTACAAAAGTATTTTAGTGTGTTAAATATACAGCTTTGGAAAAACATAATAAACCACTTAAAAATGATGAGTTTCTTTAATTTTACCAAATTGAAAAACTCTAAAATATAATCAAGAGGAAGATGGATGATCACAAGCCATCAAACCACCAAACTGAACTGCTTGAATGAATTTTTGCACCAGGAGTAAAGCAGCATAAAGTTATCCAAAAGCAGTGTGTAAGACTGGTGGAGGAGAAAATACAGCTCTGAAAGACCACTTCAGTTTCTGAATCAGTTTCTCTGATTTTGCTATTTATAGGTTTATGTTTGAGTAAAATGAACATTGTTGTTTTATTCTATAAACTACAGACAACATTTCTCCCAAATTACAAATAAAAATATTCTCATTTAGAGCATTTATTTGCAGAAAATGAGAAATGACTGAAATAACAAAAAAAAAAGATGAGAGCTTTCAGACAAAGAAATAATGCAAAGAAAACAAGTTCATATTTATAAAGTAGTTTTAAGAGTTCAGAAATAATCAATATTTGGTGGAATAACCCTGGTTGGTTTTTAATCACAGTTTTTTTCATGCATCTCAGCATCATGTTCTCCTCCACCAGTCTTACACACTGCTTTTGGATAACTTTATGCTGCTTTACTCCTGGTGTAAAAAGCAATTCAAGCAGTTCAGTTTGGTGGTTTGATGGTTTGTGATCATCCATCTTCAGCTTGATTATATTCCAGAGGTTTTCCATTTGGTAAAATCAAAAATATCTTTAGATAGAAACATTGACAAAACTTTAAATAATTCTGTCGTAAATGTTATTAGCAGACTAGAACCACCTTTAAAAGTGTGTGTTTGTGGACACTAATCTAAGAGGCATGTCCACTAATGCAAAATAATGTAAAATTGAGTTAGTGTAGTGCTATTTGATTGATTTTGCCGCCGTGGCTCTTGTTTGTTTGCTTTGTATCTCTGGGAGAACCCTTGCCCACAGATAATTTTATTGCATGCTGTCCATTGGACTATAATTAAATATATGTGTGTAAACAGATAAATGGTCGGTGTACGCACATGCCCATAATTGCATGCAAATGGCAAATTTTATTTTGCATTTGCATGTAATTAAGAGCGAATAAGTTGTCAAATAAAATATTTATACACAATAAAAATGATTAATAAAACATTACAGATTACAGATAACGGCCGTGCATATTAACTCCTTTTAAATGCAAGCGGGCATGCTTTTATTTATCCATTATTCTCCATTATATACGTATACTAATCATTAAAAATGTATTCAGACTATGAAGGAACACATAAGGAATCATGTTGTAACTTAAAAACAGTGTTAAAAAAAAACAAATAAAGAAGAAGTATTTAAATGCTCTTATCTGAGGAGCTGTTTGTTAACTTGTGGTTTCTGAGGCTGGTAACTCTGATAAACTCATCCTGTACAACAGAGGAAACTCTCGCTCTTCTATTCTTTCCTGGGGAGGTCCTGATGAGTGCCAGTTTCACCATTATTCTAATGTTTTTGATGTTCTTTGCAGTGATTGAACTTGAGGATACTTTCAGAGTTCTTGAAATTCTTCTATTTTTAGATTGATTGACCTTCATTTTTTATTAAAGTATTTTTAATACTTTACTTGAGTTGAGTAGTTGTTTCTTCTCATAACCTGGATTAGAACATTACTCAAATATTCACTATTCACTGTATACCTGTAACCCTACCTCTTCACTACTTTACTTTAACTGATGCTCTCAAACTTTACATTAAGAGGGCCCTATTGTACATCCTGTGCAATGCACCTTATGATGCTCATTGCTATCTTATACCCCGTTAACAGTCATATTCATGAATGTCTTGCTTCCGCGCTGTTAAAATAGCATCCTAAATAGAGTTTAGGAATAAATCTACACTTATGGGCGTGGTGGTCTGCTGGAAGTGAGGTGTGTTGCTATATATATTGGTGGCGGAAAACACAGGAGCGCCACTGATTGATTAAAACCCTGACAACAATCAAAAGACAGTCGTCAGAGTTCATTCCTATAGGTGCACTGAAACCCGACTTTTACCTCAACAATAAACAGAATAAAGAATAAAATATCATTGCTATTTCCTTAAATGAGCTGCTGGTGTATCTTTACAGTGTAAAAATCACGCAGGTCAGTATCTGTCACTGCTGAGTCACACAGTTAAAAGCGCCGCACTGTTAAGATATGAACGCGCCAAAGTCAGAGCTTACCTGACTCTTAAAGGGAATGATATGCAAGTGACACTCTGATTGGTTTATTTTACGTTACGCCCAAAATGAACCACACCCATGATTAATTAAAATAATTAGTTCATGCGTTTTGCGTGTTGCGAGCCGCACAAGGAGTACTTTTCCTGTTGTTATGATAGCAAAGACACTGAGGCACACCCTAAATCAAGCTGTGCAATACGCAATTGACCGGTGCACTATTTTAGATCACTAAAATAATAATAAAGGGCCATAAGAGGCAATAAATTCGAGTAATTAACTCTTGATGAGTTCAGCACAGCTGTTAACTGAAAACCTGAATTCCAGGTGACTCTACATCATAAAACTGACTGAGAAAATCCAGCAGAGATGCTCAAAACTGTATAATACAGTATGTTAACAGCTCTTTCCATCCAATTAAGATAATTGATGTTTGTTCTATTTATTCTTGTGGACTTTAAATCTTTAAATCTCCAAACAGCTTCTTTAGTGTTAAACTGTGTGTCAGCAGGATGAAGTGTTGGTGGAGGGATTTGAGGAGGGCGTGGCTGATGTTCCTCTGGGGGGGTCGTAGCTTCCTGTGATTGTGATCAGAGGGGTTTGTTATAGTGGTGAGCAGGACCAGCTCACAGACCAGTAAACCCACAGCCGGACGGCGGGGGAGATGGAATCGATACTCTGACATTTGCTTCATGTTGTTTTCTGTTTTTCTCTGTTTTTCAGGAGGTCGGGAGCATCATCGGCAAGGTGAGCATCTCTCAGTCTCTCATTATCTGGTCTTTTGTTGATTATCTTCATGTTATAGATGAGCTCATTAGCGTGCTGTTGTGTGTTCTGTTCTAATAGAACATGGATTTTCTTTTGTTTTAAATGTTGTAACTGATGAAAGCAAGAAAAACCCTTAAAAAGCCCTTTAAAAGTTAAGTATAGTTTAAATATATTCAAATGTAATTGCTTAATTTGTTACATCAGTTTCTCTGATTTTGCTATGTATAGGTTCGTGTTTGAGTGAAATGAACATTGTTGTTTTATTCTATAAACTACAGACAACATTTCTCCCAAATTTCAAATTTAATAAAAATATTGCCATTTAAAGCATTTATTTATTTACAGAAAATGAGAAATGGCTGAAATAACAAAAAAGATGCAGAACTTTCAGACCTCAAATAATGCAAAGAAAACAAACAATTTCATAATAATAACGTTTTAAGAGTTCAGAAATCAATATTTGGTGGAATAACCCTGATGTTTTTTAATCACAGTTTTTAATCATGCATCTTGGCATCATGTTTTCCTCCTCCACCAGTCTTACACACTGCTTTTGGATAACTTTATGCTGCTTTACTCCCGGTGCAAAAATCAATTCAAGCAGTTCAGTTTGGTGGTTTGATGGCTTGTGATCATCCATCTTCCTCTTGATTATATATAATTTGGTAAAAAAAAAAACTCCTAATTTTTAAATGGTTCCTTTTTTCCAGAGCTGTATGTACCATATTTTACGGACATTAAGGCACACTGTCTATAAACGTCTGTGGTCTGTTTTTTTTTTTTTAAACATAAGGCGCACCGGACTATAAGGCCCATTTTAAGCTGCACTAGTAAGGAACAACGGTGTCGCCATGTTTTCCCTCAAATTCATCAGGTCTCGATGCTGGGGGCGGTGCCTAAGTAAACAAAACTGTAACTCTTAAAAAAACAGGGTACCACTTTAAAATAAGACTACCTCTATAAAGGTTTTATAAATGATTTACAATTAGTTTATTAATGGTTACTAATTAGGTTGTAAATGCTTTAAAAAATTATTAATAATCAGTTATAACACATATGTAGAAAGGGCAACAATGACCTGTTGTTTGCCAGATAATGAACCCACAGCCATCTATATTGTTGTTATTTCTATGTATGTGTTATAACTGATTATTAATGTTTTTTAAGGCATTTACAACCTAAATAGTAAATAGAATCGAGGATTTAGAGAATCGTGACACCCCTACAGGGTAATTATGTAAATTGGTTATATTAGTATGTAATATAAGTGTTTGTAATCCTATTGTTGTCTATTACTCTTCATAGTTGTTCATACGCCGGTTTATATAAACCGGTGGACCCTCAGGTTAACAGGGTGTCATGTTAACCATAATCACAGTGATTGACTATTAAGGTTTTTGATATCTAAGCGCTGAATTAATCCTGGTGGTGTTCAGTAATGATGTGAATTGGTTACGTTTCTCATGTGGTGCCGATTTTAATACTGGAGCTGACACTGTTTATCCCTGAAGGCAGCATGAATGGAGCTGTCTGCACTGATTTCATAACAGCGCGGCCCATTATCATTAACATGCAGTGTGTAAATGCCACGTCTGTGCGTGTGTGTGTGTGTGTGTGTGTGTGTGAATGGGCACACTTTGCTAGCTTTGTGAGGACCAGATTACTTCATAATAACAGTGAAATATCATAATTTGACCGTTTGTAGGAACTTTAAAGGCTTTTTTTTTTTTTTTTTTTTTGCAAAAAAAATTGCTTCTTTAGTTAATTGAAGTTTAAATAAAATAAAATAAATATTATGGTATTTTAGGGTATTTTTTAAAAACATAATTTTAGAAACACACCACTGCAACACAATACATTTTAACATTTATTCTGAGATATTATAGTGTTCAATATGATTTGGAATACACATACATTTGCACCAGAAAAGTGTGACAGAAGTGTGTTTGTTGGCACGTTTTGCTATCTTTGTGAGGACCACATGTCTTAATTAGCATAACGCAATGTCCTAATTTGTGGGTTTGTGGGGACATTTTATGAATGTTACAGTTAACATTTTTAGAAAGTTAAATCTGTCCAGTTTTCTGGATGTTCTTAGAATGTTTTTACTTAATATATATTTATTTCAATATTTTTGTAACGTTGCTACAACATCACTTATAATTATCAATGTTTAATTGTTTGTTTTTGGAATGTTACTTAATATTTCTTAAATAATTAATAATTACATAATTCATTTTTCATAATGTCAATATTTATTTAGTTGGGAAGTTTTTAGCTCTTTTGTTATTCAGAGGTGAGGATATCAGAATGTAGCCTTCCTGTTTACCGAGTTAAAACAAGCAACACAGGACAAATATTCCCTTGTCGTACCAGAACACTGGTAGAGTTGTAGAGCTGTTGAGTGGGATTTACTAGTGATGTAGCTAATGCTGCTGCACCAAGCCTTAGTTTAAATCTGGAAATCTAAGTTTACTGTAGATAAACGGAAGAGCTTTACTCAACCTAATAAACTGTTTTAATTAGAGGAATCTGTGTAGATTAACATCCAGCACTCGAAAATAATGCGCTTTATAATCTGTTGTGCCTTAAACTGCGAAAAAAAAAATGTTACAGTTGTTATTATTATATTAATGGAAGGTTCTCACAAGAATAGCAAAACTAACGTGTGCCTCTGTGTTTATATGTTCATGTGTGTTTGTGTGTGTGTGCTGCTCTTTTGAGCCTTGCACTGTTAGCTAACTCTAGGTCCTGCAGCGTTTGCACACACACACACACACACACACACACACAAACTCACACACACGCACACACACGCACACACACACACACACACAGTGTTAGCCTGTCCTTGGCTTTCAAAGAATCACTTGCAACATGGAGGCTTTCTCCACACAACTCCACTGCTAATAGGTCCCTGGGTTTTCGCCAGTGTTTTGACTTTCCCAACAAACACTCACACACACACTCACACACACACACACACACTGAGACACTGAGACACTCACACACTCAGACACTCACACACACACCGCCCAAACCCCTGAGGAGCTCCAGCAGACGCGAGCAACACACGGCGAGCCGGCGCGTGATGGAGTTCAGTGTGTGACAGATAGACCACAATTCAGTGGAGATGGATTGACCTATCAGGGCCTGCGCTGCGGAGCGTCGTCTTCGGGACACGTGTTCTTTTGTCTTCACTAAAAGAGCAGCTTGATCCCAGCAGCTTCTTCACTGCTACTGTTCCCAGAACAGGACTGTTATAACAGATTGTTATAAGCTTCCTGTGCTTTACAACACAGCAGAGTTCTGTTCTTCTAACTGAGGACAGTTATGATTGTAAAAAGATAGTTCTGTAAAAGAATAGACTCAGAGCAGCTATTATTATTATTATTATTATTATTATTATTATTATTTGTGTGCATCAGATACAGCAGCAGTGCTGCTGAAGTTTTTTTAAAAGCAGCATAAAGTTATCCAAAATCAGTGTGTAAGACTGGTGGAGGAGAACATGATGACAAGATGCATGAAAAAAATAATTTCAGTCGTTTCTCATTTTCTGTAAATAAATGCTCTAAATGAGAATATTTTTATTTGGAATTTGGGAGAAATGTTGTCTGTAGTTTATAGAATAAAACAACAATGTTCATTTTACTCAAACATAAACCTATAAATAGCAAAATCAGAGAAACTGATTCAGAAACTGAAGGAATTAGAAACCTCCATTCCTGTATAAGTTGTGAGGTGTTATTTTTTTTTTTTATCTGAGACTGAACACTGGCCAAGGACAGGATAATGATTTTGACTTGTGATGTCTGTCTAGAAACTTAAAATGCAATGGAAATAAAACTGTAATATATAATATTAACATAATTACATTACATTTTATTCTGGCAGGACTTAACACTGTGTAAAGCATGACATCATTTTCTATTCAATAACCTCCAAAACAGCAGCTTTAACAGACAAGAAAGGAACCTTTACTATTAATTTCCATCGGAGGCCAATATAAAAATATTAGTTCCCAAGTCATTTACAAACATTTCTATTGGTTCATTCGTCATGATGTCTATTTATAGCTAAATTTGCAATTGTTTAACGTGTTTAAAGATGTCACACAATAACAAGACATCAAACTTGAAATAATAAAATAAAGCATATAGAATCTCATCAATCTGAATAATATAGCCCCCTCCAGCAAGGAAAGCCATTTAGACCCACACGGCTGATTGGCTCATGTGCATTAAGAAGCACAGACCTTCCAATAATTACTTTTTAACGAGGCACACAGCAATTAGGATGATGTAATGATCAGGATTTATGTTTTTCAACTGTAACGTTATAAATGGAAGCTGCTTGTTGGGAGAGACGTTAAAAAAATACACTTTTTTCATGGAAAAAATTAATGTACAGCATCAGCTTCAAGGTTCAGGGACTAGTTTTGTTTGAGAGACGAATTTAAAGTAAAATAAAATTAGAATAAAACAGGAACGTTAGGTCAGGTGTGTCCAAACCTCTGACTGGTACAGGTACAGTTCTGTATAAAGAAGAGTCTGCTTGTTTCGCTGTTTCGCACTGCAGCTCTCCAATTAAATGAAAACTAGCCTCCCGTTACTGTCTTTAGCTCAGAGCTAAGATTCTCATTCTCCTAGAATTATTAAGACAAAGGCAGTCAACCAATCAGCTCCATGCAGTAGAGTCTCAGGTATTTGAATCTATTCCCATAACTGTGCACTGTCCTATCATTTATATTAGTGTTAATGTTAAGGTTAGTTCTGTCAGTGGTGGTTCTGGGGGGGCAACTGCCCCCCATTTTATTATTTATAGGTTTATGTTTGAGTAAAATGAACAATGTTGTTTTATTCTATAAACTACAGACAACATTTCTCCCAAATTACAAATAAAAATATTCTCATTTAGAGCATTTATTTACAGAGTTTTTCTTTTAACATGCATCTTGACATCATCACATGTTCTCCTCCTCCACCAGTCTTACACACTGCTTTTGGATAACTTTATGCTGCTTTACTCCTGGTGTAAAAATTCAAAAAGCAGTTCAGTTTGGTGGTTTGATGGTTTGTGATCATCCATCTTCCTCTTGATTATATTCCAGAGGTTTTTAATTTGGTAAAATCAAAGAAAATGATCACTTTTACTTTTTTCCAGAGGTGTTTGCACACTATCTTTGCGAAGTATTGCCAACTTCGCTTCCGTGTTCCATACCAAGAATTATTTCCTGCGTTTATCCTTTCTATTACCGATTGCTGTGTGTTTAGCGATGTTTGTAATGCTTTAAGCTTAGTTCAGTTGGTTTTATAATTTATAAAAAAAGTTTTTGCTCAACTTACGTCTATGTCTATGGTAGCTTTAACTTCATTAATCATTTTGATGTGTCCATCTACAGTCTACTTTCAAGCTAGTTGTGAATATTGTTTTTTATGTGCAACAGATATTTTATGACATACAATATGGTACACAACATAGATATAGATATAACAATAACATATTACCTTTTGTTATTGTCTGTAATAGTATATTGCATATATTAATATATTTATCTATATATTCATGTATTTTATTTCATTTTTACAGATATTTTAAGTGCATTACAGACAGAATTCAGCATTGTTATAATTGTTTTACAGGGTTTTCTGATTCTGTTAAATATATAATCTCTTTAAGCTCTTGTGTTGGGGATGTTTTACCATTTTTATTCTTCTGATCACTTTATACACTATAGCTATTCCTCGTAAATATAATATACACCTCCCACCTCTCAGTGCGCGTGATTTACAGGCTATTGATTACTGTATTTACAGCAGTCAGTAGGGGCTGGATCTGAGATCTGGCTCCTGAGGGACCTATTCATGCAAAAGCCATATTGCAGCAGAGTAGCAGAGCAGAATTGATATGAATTATCTGCTCATCTACTGAAGCTCTTTATTCATCAGGTAGAAGGAGAGGAATTGCAGCGGTCGGGCAGGTTGGAGATGGGAGCTGGAGAGGGTCTTGATGAAGATGATGATGATGATGATAATAATGATTTATTTTCTTTTGTTTTACAGAAAGGAGAAACTGTGAAGAGGATACGAGAGGAGGTATGACTTTTATATACGTTTTATTAAGCGCTCAAGCTTCAGGTACTCTGTTGGTTGGATATTTCACCACTTTTCTTGGCAGAATTGGTTGAGTTTTGTTAGATTTATAGGTTTTCTGGCACAAACTTGACATCCAAAAGCCCAATCATATTACGTATACTTACATATAGAATAAATTATATATATATAGAACATATAGAACATAATTTTACATATATATGGGACATAAACTGGCATGGAAGCCCTGAGGTGTTTGAACAGTGGCCAATACAGCTCAGGACCATGATGCACCCGCCACCATGCTTAATAGTGTAATGTAAAAAGAGGAAGTCTCTCGTATAAATGTATATGTGTGTGTGTGTGTGTCTGAGTTCTGAGGTATTATCTTGTGACTTGTGAGTTTGAGCAGTGGCCAAAACAGCTAAGGGCCATGATACTCCCGCCACCATGCTTAATAGTTAAAAAAGTCTCTCTCTCTTTCTCTCTTTAGTTTGCAATATCATTTCTATAACTATCCACTTCCAAAACCAGTTCAAAAACTGATATAGTGCAAGAGTATGATGCTACCACCACCATGCTTAACTGGGCAGTGTTCTCATCTTTACTTCTTTACGTAAAGACCACACTTCTTTAAGGGTGACATATTATACAAAACTTAATATATATTTACAATATATAGATATTTACAATCTGACATTATCTCACAATAGCAAAGAATCAGGAGTGTGTGTGTGATAATGTGTTATAAGACTAGTATTACATTTCATCCATACCAAACACTAAATATTGCATTTTATAAATGTGTTTTGGATGCGATTTGCACACGGGCGCATTAAATCTTAACAAAGGTGGTCCTGAACCGAACTGACCACGCCCCACTCCGACAAGACAACACCGAGTGGAGAGGAGCAGTAGGAGCATGAATATTTAAATGAAGATTTTCATCTCAAGGGCTCCTCACAAACACACACACACACACACACACACATCCTCCCAACACAATACAAATTCATTAACTCCTGCTTAATAGCAGTGCTGGTATTTCAAGGCTGCTGCCATTAAATCATGACTTCCTGAGACCGACTCAGACTCAGAGTTGAGCTTAGAAAGGAAAAATGGCTTAAGTGTTTCTGTGAGTGTGTATCTATAAATGTATGTGTGTGTGTGTGTGTGTGTGTGTGTACTCGTATTTCACACGGTTTCAGGACAATTGGTAGAGTATGTAATGTAATAATGTATAATTTTAAATTGTGGTTTGTGTGGTTTGGAGGTAACGCTCAGTAACTTATGACTTATTCCATTTAAAACAGCTGCAGAGTATGATGCTCCCACCACCATGCTTAACAGTTTGTTTAAAAGAGAGTTAAAAAAAAAACACATTATGTATACTTACCTATAGATTAAATAATACGTATAGCACATATAGAACACAATGTTGCATAGGAATGGATGACTGGGAGATAAACTGGCATGCAACCACCTGTATACGTTCTCAGGTGTTATCTTGTGACTTGTGAGTTTGAGCATTGGCCAAAACAGCTTAGAGGCATGATACTCCCGCCACCATGCTTATCATTTTGTATAAAAAAGGAAGAGTCTCTCTCTTTTGTCTCTCTCTCTTCTGTCTCTCACTCTATATTTGATCTCTCTCTATCTGTCTCACTTGCTAGTTCCTTTCTATATGTGTGTGTGTGTGTGTGTGTGTGTCAGAGTTCTGAGGTGTTATCTTGTGACTTGTGAGTTTGAGCAGTGGCCATAACAGCTTAGGTACATGATACTCCCACCACCATGTTTAACAGTTTGAAAAAACAGAAGAGTCTCTCTCTTTGGTCTGTCTCTTCTGTCTCTCTCTCTCTTGCATTTGTCTCACTCTCTATTTGCTCTCTCTCTCTCTCTGTCTCTCTCTCTCTTTCTCTCTCTCTTTCTAGGTCCTGTCTAATATGTATACATGTATATATAAAAATGCATTTTATATTCTTATATTCCGCCTATAAATACACTGATGTAAAGCTGTAGCACCTAATAAGAAGCTTTCCTGTCTGGTGCACACTCACACACACACACACACACACACACACTTGCCGCACCTAAGTGCCATAACAATGTCTTTGACAGACATATGCTCCCTGCCACCATCAAATGAAGACTAATGTTTCTTTGCCTCCTTATTACATAAAGACACCAAACAGGCCTCTCTCTCTCCGGCGACGCTAATTACCGTCTTGTGGGCCGTCTGCCGAGGGCTGGGCATCGCTCGCCGTTAGGACGGCACCGCGGGGGTCGAGCAGGGGTCAGCGCCGACATCAGAAAGCACACCGAACACGCGCAGCTATTTCCGTACACCATTCTACAACCATCCAGCCCTATCAGCTGCCTCCACTTATCAACACCTCGAGCCCGAAAGGAGGAATAACATCTCCCTCGCTTTTATGTTGTTCTGAAGCGAGCGGCTCAGATCAGAGGAATAAAAAAACACATTTCCACATCCACCGAGCAATAAACAACAACCCGCCATCAGCGCTCAAGTGCTGCCTCATATTCAGACACATCGAGTAATCGGGTTTGAGGACACGGTAACCCAGAACGAGCTCGTTCATCTGGCCCGAATGGGATGCTTAAAAAATACATACTCGTTCCCAGACTGGATCCAGAGCTGTTTCGGACGCACCGAGCAAAATTGACGTTCTTTATCCTGTTAATATAAATAAATCATTGACTAACTGTTCTAGCATTGACTACCAGGCAGGTAGCTTAACTAGCTAACATAAACATCACCCATACCATATTTTTTGCACTATAAGGCACTTTAAATTCTTAAATTTTCCTCAAAATTTACAGTGCACCTTCGTAATCTGGTGTATGAATCCTTATTTATGAACTTTATCAGTCCGATATTAAGGAGCAGTAAAGTCACTCCGCTGAAGTACAGAGTTATACAGGAGTTAAAGTCAGTAAAGTTTCTCCAGCACAGAGGCTGGAGCAGTATTAGCATTAGCCGCTAACCGCGCTAAGCGCTAGCTCTTTTCTCGTTCCTCGAGTTGAGTATATCAAACTGCAGTCTGTGTGTTTACCGTGTTAAAACAAGCTACATGAGGCGAACCGCTAGCTAATATTGCCCTGGCTTACTGGAGCACTCAGGGTTCCTCAGTGTAGCTAGGTGCTAGCCACTAATGCTAATGCTAATGCTCCAGCCTAAGTGCTGGAGAACTTAGTTAGCTAACTAAGCATATTATAGAGAGGTGCATTATTTTCACCCTGAAATTGTTTACGACACAATTATCCTGCAGCCGTGCAACATAGCTGTGCAACACAGTCATGCAATGCTGTCGTACAAAGCAACCGTGCAATACAGCCATGCAACGCATCCGTACAACATATAGACAGCGGCGAGGTTGAGTGTGTGCATGAATGCACGTGTTGATGCATGCATGCGAGACCCTGAGTGATGGAGAGATCAGTGGTAATGGAGAGAGACAGTGGGGGGCCTAAAGGAAGATGATTCACACACCCCAGCCCAGCTACACTGTTACTTTACTCATCTTCACACACACACACACACACACACACACACACACATGGGAGAATGAGTCAGTGAGCATATGAGTGGAAGGGAACACAAAACACACACATGCACACACACACACACTCACACACACACACATTAAATGAACATTTATAGTCACTCACGCTGTCATCTATTTTTAACAGTATTAGTAGTTGTGTCTGTTTCTGTCTCTCTCTGTCTGTCTCTCTCTCTCTGTCTCTCTCTCTGTCTTGTTCGCTTACACACACAGACACACACACACAACGTCTTTTATCAGATTGTGCTCAAATACGTACAGTATGCATGCTCACACAGTTATAAACACACACTGACACACACACACACGTTTTTATGTCTTTCTGGGATGTTGGGTTGAATATACTATATGTCCCATAGTCGTTATGTATAGTCTGATATATATTATATTATATTATATTATATTATATTGTATTATATTATATATTATTATCTATCATATGATTAATATTTGTTGTTAGAGTAAAGGTTAGACAAACTTTAGCCACAGTATTAAAACCAGCTACAAGGAAACAAGCAGAAAGAAGAAGGTGGTTATAATGTTATGGCTAATCAGTGTAATGTATGTACAGAGCTACGGTTTTAATGTTGTGGCTGATCTGTGTGTGTTTGATCTGTATATAAAAAAGTGTTATGGAAAGTATATAATAGAGTTTATATTAATAATAATAATAATAATAATAATATATAATAAAGTAGTTTATTATATAGTTGTAAAAAGTGCTATACAAATAAATTTGATTTGATCTGATTTTATAGTTTTGATAGTTTTTAAATGAGAATATTGTAATTTTCTGATTTACTGAGATTAACTGAGAGATTTAATGGAGGAAATAAATTAAATAAATTGTAGCTGCAGAGGAAGCTGTGTGTGTGTGTGTGTGTGTGAGAGAGAGAGAGAGAGAGAGAGAGAGAGAGAGAGAGAGACTATCTATATAATATAAGTATCTTTGTATAATACAAATAACCACTCGAGAACTCAGAACTTTAGCCTCAGTAGTCAAAACCAATCACATTTCATCACCATCATCACTGTTATTGTGTCCCATGACTTTTGCCCTGCCCCATGGAAGCAAAATAACACCACCTGAAGTATTAACTTTTAAGTGCATATTTGTAATTATAATACTAAGCATATATATTGTAAGTTTAAGCTATATGTAAGTACCTATATATAACAAAAAATGTTCACCATATATAATAAGTACCTGCATAGGTATAAATACCTGTGTGCAGTGAGTATATCATCCATTTATATAATTGCATGCACACTAAAACACGTTTCACACTTGTTTTATCAGATTGCATTGCTTTATTTCACATGCATACTGATGCACACACACACACACACATACACACACACACACACACACACACACACACACACACACACACACAGATCACATCCCCTCTTCCCCATGCATATTTCAGAGAGCTGCTAAACAAAGCAAAGGAACACAGGAAGCTGTCTCAGCCAGCCATGTGATTACCACACCAGCACTTTGAAGAGAGAGAGAGAGAGATAGAGGGAGAGAGGGAGGGATAGAGAGAGGGAGGGAGGAAGGGATGAGACAGAGAATGAGAGCAAGCAAGATAATTTGAGTGAGAGAGAGAAAGAAAGAAAGAGATAGAGCTCAAGGAGGAGTGCAAAGCACCAGAAGCAATCTTCACCATCTCTTTCTCTCTTATTCTCTCTCTCTTTTATTCTTTCTCTCTCTCTCTTAATCTCTCTCTTATTCTCTTCCTCTCTCTTATTCTATCTATTTTTTCCTATTCTCACTCAATTATTCTGTCCCTCTCTTTCTTTTATTCTCTCTCTCTTAATCTCTCTCTTGTTCTCTTCATCTCTCTTATTCTATCTATTCCTCTGCTATTCTCTGTCTCTCTTATTCTCTTCCTCTCTCCTTTTCTATCTATTTCTTTTCTATTCTCTCTCACTTATTCTTTTTCTTTTATATTCTTCCTCACTAAGTTTCTCCCTCTTTTTCTTTTATTCTTTCTCTCTTATTCTCTCTATTTCTCTCCTATTCTTAATTTCTATTCTTATTTCTCTCCTCTCTTAATTTCTGTCTTATTCTCTCTCTTATCCTTTTTTCTCTGTCTCTTATTCTTTCTCTTGTTCTCTCCCTCTTTCTCTTTCTCTCCTTCTACTGCTGTCATTATTTCCTGTCTATTGTTGTCGTTTAATTCTCCTTCTCCCAATCTGTCCATCCCAACAGAGCAGTGCACGCATCAATATCTCAGAGGGTTCCTGCCCAGAGCGGATCATCACCATCACCGGCCCCACAGAGTGTGTGTTCCGGGCCTTCACCATGATCACCATAAAGCTTGAGGAGGTGAGGCTTAAAAAACACACTAAATTAAATATACAGTATTTTGTGCTTCTGTTCTAAATACAAACGTTTAACTGTACAGTTTTACTGCAATTAAACCACCAATCAGAAACTGATTTAATGCTACAGCCTGTTGGAGGATTGTTTCTCCTGACCATGTGCATCCCTTCATGCCCACAGCTGACCCTTGACCTTCTCAGATAAAGGTTCTTAACATTTTTTGCAGGTTAATCCTTTATATTTAGAGTTAAAAAGTCTTAAATTAAAATCTGTGTAATTAAGGGAAGACCACGAAGATTATCGGAGAGCTAGCTAACATTAGCGGCAATCTAGCTAACATACTAACTTTAGCTAGCTAAAGCGAGCTAGCTATTGTAACCAGGAATAGAACTAAGGTTAGTGGAAAGCTAGCTTACATTAGCGGCAAGCTAGCTAACATACTAATGTTAGCATCAAGCTAACTAATGGTAGCAGCAACCTAGCTAACATACTAACTTTAGCTTGCTAAAGCGAGCTAGCTAACGTTACCAGGGATAGAACTAAGGTTAGTGGAAAGCTAGCTATCATAAGCAGGGAGTTAGCTAACATACTAATTTTAACGGAGAGTAAGCTAACGTTACCGGAGAGAGAACTTAAATAATTATGACTACATTTTTGGGTCTTAAATTATATTTATTGAGGTCTTAAAAAGGTCTTAAAAAGCATTAAATTTGAATTTTAAAATGATACAAGAACCCTGCAGTAATTGAATCCAACTCCAGTAAACACCTTCTTATGCACTTTTTCCAGTTTTGGGGTCTTAATGGGGTCCAAAGCTCACTTTGAAACATTGGGTGAAAGGCAGGAACATCCTGTAGACAGGATGCCGTGGGCAATCTTCAGAAATTGCGTTATGGATTACGTTGCAGAATCTCAAACCAACGTTTTCACCATCTTGCTGAAGTCAAGCTGTGACAAATTGAAGCTGTTCTAACAGCACAAACATTAGACCCCACCATGTAATAGCAGGAATAGCAGAGTGTTTCTATTCTGTTTTCTTTTTTTAAGATTGTCCCACCCATTCAGCTGCTACTCAGCTGTATATCCCCCCATCTCTAGTAATGCCACAACAAAAGGAGGGTAAAGACTAGCACACGCCTCCTCCGACACATGTGAATTCAGACTCTTCTCGCCTCTTTTTGAACTTCGCCGAGTAGCATCAGGAAAGCGCAGCGACTCTGGTGGTTCTGATACATCAGCTCACAGATGCAGCCTTTTGCTGATCGACATCACTCTAGGAGTGATGAATAGGGGAAAAAAGCACCATCTACTGTACCCACCCAGCAAGAGCAAGGCCAGCTGTGCTCCGGCAGCTGATGGCAAGCTGCATGACCAGGATTCGAACCAGCGAGTGAACAAATACACTTAAAGGCCCCCTAAAGAGCTGTGCTTCCTGCCCGAGTCCCAGATACATTACATAATATCTTATAACGGTGTGAACAAAAGTCACCCAAATACAATTACACTCACCTCTACACCATTACACACACACACTCACACTCTCACACTTCTCAAACCACCCCCCCCCAATCCACTCCCCCGACTGCCACTCAACACACAATGCATCCAGAGAACCAACACCCCCCCGCCCCCCCCCCCCCCCCCCCCCACGTCCCCTAATGACTCCTCTGCCTCAGCAGACCCTCCATCAGGAGCCTGGTCTTTCTGCCTCAGTGCTTAAAACAAACCCATTATTTCCTTTACATTGTGTAGCACTAGGCAGGGTGCCGCTCATTAAACAGCTGTTCAGGAATCTTCCCCTTTGCCCCTCCCGCCTCCAGCCTGCCTCGTTCCGCCTCGCCCAGAAAGGAAAGAGTTGTCATAGAAACCCTGGAGGTGGTGGTGGAGGTTTGGCTCGCGCCGAGCACATGATGCACATTACTGATCCGGAGTTTTACAAGGAGCTCCATTCAGGAGCTCCTCGTCCGGCCGGCCTCGGGAGCTGACTGGTTTCTGGATTAGGAGAGCAGTAAAAAAAACAACGGGGGGTGGAATAACGGTTAAGGAGGGTTAAGAAGACTATCACACTTCTCCTACGACACGTGAAGTCAGACGCCATCTCTTTTTGAACTTTTCGCTCAGCGAATCGGTTCCAATACATCAGCTCACAGATGCAGCCTTGTGCTGATCCACATCACCCTAGTTACGAGTTATGAGGGGAAAGAAGAGGGCCATCTACTGTACCCACCCAGAGAAAGAGATGAAGACCAACTGTTCTCTCTCTGGTCTCTGGCAGCTGATGGCAAGCTGCATGACCGGGATTCGAACCAGTGATCTCTCTGGATTTTAGTGGTAGCGCAACGGGAGTGAAATAATGGTTCACAATCAAAGGCTGGTGGGTTGTGTTTGCTTAGACAAGAATAGAATATAATGAATTCAAAAAATTACAAAAAATTGAAATATTATGTAGGCTGCATTTTAAGCCTGAAGCTGTTTTATGGGCATTTTTCAAAAGTTGCGTGATGCATTGCATTGCAGGAACCATCTCAAACCAGCGTTTTGACCATCTTGCTGGAGTCAAGCTGTGACAAATTGAGATTGTTCTAACAGCACAAACTTAGGAGTGTTTTTAAAGATTTTTATCCCATTTTTATCCTTATTTTATCTAGGCCGATTGTCCCACTCAATCAGCTGCTACTCTGTTCAGCTGTATATCCCCCCTATCTCTAGTGATGCCCCAACACCAGGAGGGTGAAAAAGACTAGCACACGCCTCCTCCGACACATGTGAATTCATACTCCGCCTCTTTTTGAACCTTGGCGAGTAGCATCACAGTGTCACTGCATATTAAGTAGTCTGACGAACTAAGGAGCTGCCAGCATGATCTGATAATCACTGGTTCGAATCCCTGATCATGGTGCTTGGGTGGATAGATTCTTTCCCCCAGTGATGCTGCATCAGTGCCAGTTTGAAAAGAGGCGAGGTCTGGCTTTACATGGGTTGGAAGCATTAATATATTGTAATATAAAGTGATAGAGGGTGTTTATATGTAATTGACCTTCTAAACTCTTTCCAAAATTGGAAATATTCAACGTAAATACTGAAAGAATCTGCAGTTACATGTTTTTTGGGTTACTTGTCCAAAGACTAATCCATGTGAGGATGTGTAGGGTGAGGATGCATCCTGACTTTCACATTAGTCACCTAATGTACATTTATTAGGTCAAACTGCTGCCTGTAGCCCAATTCTGTCCTATTAGAAGGCGTATCTGTCAGCAGTTTGAAACTCCACAAGATAATAAGACTAATAATGATTCTGATCTGCTTGATCTAATGATCTTGGTCTGTATTGGTAGAGAAACCTTCTTGTTTTATTCTATAAACTACGGACAACATTTCACCCAAATTCCAAGTAAAAATATTCTCATTTAGAACATTTATTTGCAGAAAATGAAAAAATGCTGAAATAACAAAAAAGATGCAGAGCTTTCAGACCTCAAATAATGCAAATAAAACAAGTTCATATTCATAAAGTTTTAAGAGAACAGAAATCAATATTTGGTGGAATAACCATGAAGGTTTTTAATCACAGTTTTTTTTTTCATACATCTTGGCATCATGTTCTCCTCCACCAGTCTTACACACTGCTTTTGGATAATTTTATGCTGCTTTACTCCTGCTGCAAAAATTCAAGCAGTTCAGTTTGGTGGTTTGATGGCTTGTGATCATCCATCTTCCTCTTGATTATATTCCAGAGGAAGGAAAAATGGAATATGTGCTACAATTTCCACTTTCCGAAAGTGCAGGAGAGGCCATGGCCATTGTTCAGCAATCGCAGATTAAAGCTGTAAAATACACCACAGGTTGAGCTCTTCTAAAGCTATTGAAGCTACTGAAGCTACTGAGCCGCCCGCCGACCAGCAGTGCACTTTATAAGCCAGAGCGCTCGTGAGCCGCGGAGGTTGATATCACAACTGATGATTTATCATTCACCAGGCTGTGAAAGTAGATTAGAAGGAGGAAGGTGAAAGGCTGGGTCTGGACATCTTGCTAGCACTTCAAATTACACAGAGGGGCAGCGGGAAAGACACGCACTGCTCACGCCTATTAAGACACAAAGCATATTTTGAAATTAAATCCAGAAGGTGACTCCTGTATCTCCCTGACTCAGACGAGGACATGCTTCCGCCGCCGAGGTGAGAGTGCAACTCCTCCCGCGAGGGGCTGGAGAGAGAGAGACGGCGAGAGAGAGGGAATCGTTTATCTCTCAGCCGCACATTTTTTGGGGTATTCATCACCTGTTTATTTCCGAAATGCCACTATATTTTCAGGAACAGATGCGCAGATCAGGTTTTTTCCCTATTCTGTCCGTTCTCAGGAGGTTTTAGAAGTAGATGTCAGAGGAATTGCAAGAGGCAGTATCTCCCAAACAGACCTCCGCCTCGAGCGCAAACACTCAACGCAGGGATAAATCCTTTGGCGGGCGCCGTTCGGAGGCGCCCACTCGAGTCATGATAATTCCGTTCACGTACCGAGCGAGCGGGAAGTTGATGGGCAGCGAGACAGCAGCCACTATTTACATTTCAATCCCCGGCATGAGTCCTGCTCCCTACTAATTGATTGCCGCAATGGTGGGCCACGACTATTTATTGCCCGGCTTAATTAAAGAAAGAGCCTCCGAAATTGCGTCGCCTGACTAATGGACATTCAGGCCCATTCCTCTCCGCTCGCAGAGAATGTCAAGGAAAACTGCCCTCGGCTGCTGAGCTCAGCCAAGGTCTGCAGTTTCACCTGTCAGGTCTAAAGATGGGCTTCGGATGAGGGTCACTGCCTCCAGGTCGGACAGTTGACCTGATAGACGAGACGCCGGGACTCAGGACTCAGGACTCATTTTTACGAATTGTTATGAAGCGATTGCTTTGAAAAGGACACTCGAGATGTAAATATTGTTTGTAATCCGGTGGCGGCTGGCGGCAGAGATCGATGTGAATCCAGACACAAGCCTGGCTTGAATTGGTTCAATCACTGCTAACCTTTATCCAGCGGGTTGATCGATTGATTTGCAAACTGTGAATAGAGAGAATTGATCAGGGGAAAAAGGGACTCTCTGCAAGCTTGGAATTGGAATTCAGTCTTCTGGAACGTTCTCATTTTTGAAGGTACAAAGAGAGGGATCAGGATGGACTTGAGTGTGGAACTGATGTTGCTCGAGTCTATTTCTAATTTTCTACCATTAATTCTTCTATTTAAGCTAGGCTGATTGACTATTTAGCTGCTTCAACAATTATATATGCCACAACGAGATTTCAGAGGAAAGTGCAGTGACTCAGTTTTCGATACATCAGCTCACAGATGCCTTGTGCTGATCGACATCACCCTAGAAGTGATCTACTGTACCCACCCAGAGAGAGAGAGTAAGGCCAACAGTGCTTTCTCTGGGCTCTGGAAGCTGATGGCAAGCTGCATGACCGGGATTCAAACCAGCGATCTCCCAATCATAGTGGTGGTTCTTTAACTCACAGGACTATTCGGTGCTCCCTATTTTTCTAATAAATTGTTCAGTATGTTCAGTACAAATACAGTAAAAGCCTCAATTGAATTAATCAGCTGTGAATTCATTCAAAATCTTTAAAAATGTCTTTAAAAAGACGCTGGTATCAGTAGACGTCTTTTGGAATGGCCTATGGTCAGAAGGTACAAACTGGAATCCGGATGGACTTGAGGTGCAGTTGACTTAATCACCTGCAGACGAGATCAGAAGTATTTAAAGATGCCTTAAAGAAGATCCTGAAATCAATAGATGTAGCCTCTGTTAATGAGGCTGCGTGATAAGGCACCTCTGCAAGCATGGAATCGGAAAGCTTATGGTGCTCAGTCTTTTTCTGGATTTTCTCATTTTAGAAAATACTGACCAGGATCAAGATGGACCTGAGCCACTATAGAATTGATCAGCTCAGAATGAGGTTAAGAGAAGTCTTAAAGATGTCTTAAAGAAGACCCTAAATCAATAAATCAGAATAGTCACTGTTATCGTGATTGTGACAAGGTCCTTCTTTCCACAGACATGGGCTTTACAGAGAATTCATTTCCATCTTCTGGAATGTTCTCGTTTCACAAGATACCGACCAGAATCAGGATGGAGCTGAGCCATGATTCAATTGATCAGCTGTGATTGAGTTCAGGAGTCTTTAAAGATGCCCTAAAGAAGACCCTGAGATCAATAGATGTCAACGTCTGTTAACGCGAAGGGATCTTTCTAAAACAACAGTGAAAGCTCTGCTTGTAGCTCTGTATCTTGTAGCTTCCACATATCAGGATATCTTTAAAGACTCTACTCGCTCTGACCCAAACATTCACCACATACAGCAGCTGTGGGAATTATTATTACTTGACTGGATTGACCCTGTTGTTAATGCAAGATCCCTACCATGTAAGGTTTTAAAGTATTAGAAAAATACGGACGTAATTAAACAAACTCATCAACTGATCTGGACCATAGAAACTTTTACAATTGCAGGTGTGCAAACTGTGCTGGACTCTAGTCCTTGTTGTCCACACCTGAGGTACAGTATCCAGTCAGGCCATATCATAGACTGTATATAGCTGGACAGAGCATCGTCTCTCAAAAGTGAAGCCACCACAGGTCGGGCGCCCCCTGCTGTTCGGTTGCAGAAAGCTATAAAGCTGTGTGACCCCACCCATCCCCATAGGTTTCAAAAACAGGCAAAACAGAACAACTTTCAATCAGTTTTTTTTTTTTAAATCCAATATACTGTAATTCTACCTCCATTATTTAAATGCAGCAGCTTTAGTGTAACCTCTGCTTATATTGTCAATTATTCATTTTTTAAAACGTTATTCAGCTCTATTTAAAAAAGGTGTGGTTATTGGTGTGTAAAAGGGCGGGGTTACACCTAGCCGGGGCGGGACCAATGACTGTATGGGCGGGATCATAGACTATGTATAGCTCTGTGGAGGCAGCCCTCAGGGGCGGGGTTATTTAAATGAGTAGGCGGTCTCTCCACAGTCTTTCTCCCTCCTCTGGTCTCTACTGCGCTCTACAGACTCGGGTATCAGGATCGCCAACATGGCGGAAGATTTTGGCTTCATTTTCATTGAATGAATGGGAATGGCGACACGGCGTCCATCTTTTTTTACAGTCTCTAATACAGATTTACAGCTTGTTTAGGGAGCCCAGATTTAAATGTCCATTGAACTGTTCCTCAGCGCCAAGCTTTGGCACATAATTCCACACTGTTGAAAATGTCAAATCGCTTTATTTTTATTCATCCCTGGTGTCTGTTAAATCCACAATGTAGCCACTCAAAGTGCTCCGCTCTTTTTGTATGTATGGCAGGACCTGACTGCGCTCGTGGCTAATGGTACAGTCACCAGCAAGCCTCCGGTCACGTTGCGGCTGGTTATCCCTGCCAGCCAGTGCGGATCTCTCATTGGCAAGGGAGGCTCCAAAATCAAAGAGATCAGAGAGGTAAGTGCTATCTCGCTCTCCCACCCATCCTCTCTTTCTCTCTCTCTCTCTTTCTCTCACTCTACCTCCTCTAGAAGTCCTCTAAGGAGCCGTGCTCTATGTTAAAACTGCTTGCACCATTGCATATTTCATGGCACTGGATGCCAGTAAAAACCCATTTATTTTGCATTTACGGTCTCCCTGCTGCCGGCCCGGGGATGAGGTAATGCTCAGTGCTGGGTCATGCTAACTTTGGGAGTGGTCACTAATGCAGGAAATGGATGGAGGTGGATGGCGGCAGGAAATGTGTTAAATTAATCGAACAGGGGTTGAGAGTCGGTTTGGAGAGGTTGTGCTTTTGCTGAATCATTAGTGACTTTCTATGCTGTAAAAAAAAAAAAACAATGCTGGAAACAATCACAGCAATTAGCTGTAAAATTATTGGCTTATTTCAGTAATTTAGTTAAAAAATAAATGTGAAACTCATATATTATATATAGATGTATTAAACACAGAGTGATCTATTTTAGAGTTTATTTCTTTTATTGTTAATGACTGATTATGGCTTACAGTCAATGAAAAGCCTTTTAAAATCAGTGTCTCAGAAATGTAGGTAGAATATTACTGTATATAAGACCAGTTGGTACTTTTGGTGCAGTGTGGGCAGTGTGCCAAGTCCTGCTGGAAAATGAAATCCACATCTCTATAAAAGCTGTTATCAGCAGAGGGAAGCTGTAAGATATGAAGTGCTGTAAGATTTTGTGGGAAAACAAAACTGCACTGACTTTAGACTTGATAATAAAACACAGTGGATCAACACCAGCAGATGCCAGACATGACTCTCTAAACCATCACTGATTGGTGGAAACTTCACACTAGACCTCGAGCAGTTTGGACTGTGAGTCTCTCCACTCTTCCTCCAGACTCTGATCCCTTGATTTACTTTAATTGAAATGTAAAATTTACTGATGATCAGTGATGGTTTGGAGAGTCATGTCTGTCATCTGCTGGTGTTGAGCCACTGTGTTTTATTATGAAGTCTAAAGTCAGTGCAGTTTTGTTTTCCCACAAAATTCCCACTTACAGCACTTCATATCTTACAGCTTCCCTCTGCTGATGACAACTTTTATGGAGATGCGGATTTCATTTTCCAGCAGGACTTGGCACAGTTTTGCCCACACTGCCAAAAAAAGTACCAATTGGTCTTATTATATAATTTTCTAATTTTCTGAGTCACTGATTTTTTGGGTTTATTTATTGGCTGTAAGCCATAATCAATAATCAACAATAAAAGAAATAAACACTTAAAATAGATCACTCTGTGTGTTTAATACATCTATATGATATATGAGTGTCACATTTTGAACTGAATTACTGAAATAAAGTAACTTTCTTGCATTTCTTGCACAGTAAATCTTGTCGCATTTTTCAGCATATTTACTGCATTCGCAGAAGAAGACCCTGTACTGTCCAGGAAATGCATTTTTCTATATTTTGAAGCATTGCAGTGACTTTTTCTACATCTGGGTTATTTTCTCGTTGACAGAGCACGGGGGCACAAGTGCAGGTAGCAGGAGACCTGCTTCCCAACTCCACAGAACGAGGAGTGACGATATCTGGAAGCCAAGACGCCATTATTCAGTGTGTCAAACTCATCTGCACTGTCATACTCGAGGTACGGCTGGGTTATATCCTTTTTTTATTATTATTTAACCCACCAGTAACACTTCTGTCTGAGGTCTAACTTTATTGAATCGATTGCAGAAGATGACACAAAAAAGAACTGATCTTTAAAGAAGTGCATAGATCTTTATTATAAGGTTATTTTATGGAATTGCTGTTTTACTCCATGTATCAATGGGTGTTGAAGGATTTGCCCTTCAGTATTCACATATCATGTGTAGGTTGTGTAGACCTTTTTTCAGTTCTTTATTGTGCCATTTAGTCTATATCTGTCTCTTATACTTCAGGAAGGATGCAGTTCGATGCTTAGTAAAGACTATTGAACCATTTATTCAAGTTTTCTCACGTTTTCTGCCTCCTTCAATCCCTTGCACTTCATGGTTTAAGTTTAAGACTTGAATAAAACTTGCAACCAAAGCCTCAAAACAACCCAGACTTGCATCTCAAAGACTTGACGCTCACCTAGACTCAGATTGGACTCAGACTCAACCAAAAGACTTAAGACAGAGTTTAAGCTCTCAAAACTCAACTCTGTGGTAAATCTTTTGCTATTTTTGGGTTAAACCATTTTAGCCTTGTAATGACACTTTTGTTTGCAATATTTAGGCTTTGATGCTTACTTAAACTCTAGACTTGTAAGACTTAAATTAGGCTTAGACTTAACCTAAAGACTTGAGACACAATTTAAACTCACAATACAGACTCTCAAACCTCAGCTCTGTGGTAAATCTTTTACTATTTTTGAGTAAAGCCATTTTAGCCTTGGGATGACACATTTTTTGCAAAATTTCAGCATTAACACTAACTTAGACTCAAACCCTGCACTCTCAAGACTCAGATTGGGCTTAGACTCAACCTAAAGGCCCGAGACACAATTCAGCTTCTTGATAAAGACTCTCAAACCTCATCTCTGTGGTAATTCCTTTATTATTTTTGGGTTAAACCATTGCTAGGCTTGGAATGACACATTTTTGTGCAATGTAGACTTAAATTCTAGACTCTGAACACTCAAATTGGACTCAACCCAAAGGCTTGAGACACAATTCAGATTTTCAATACAGACTCTCAAAACTCAACTCTGTGGTAATTACTTTACTATTTTTGGGTTAAACCATTGCTAGCCTTGAGATGACATTTTTTTTTTGCAATATTTCAGCATTTATAGATACAGCATAGACTTACACCCTAGACTCTCAAGACTCAAATTGGACTCAGACTCAACCAAAAGACCTAAGACACAGTTTAAACTCACAATACAGACTCTCAAACCTCAACTCTATAGTAATTCCTTTACTATTTTTGGTTTAAGTCAATATTTTAGCACTTACGCTTACTTACATTTAAACTCTAGACTCTCAAGACTCAAATTGGACTCAGACTCAACCCAGAGACTTGAGACACAGTTCAGATTCTCAATACGGACTCTTAAAACTCAACTCTGTAGTAATTCCTTTACTATTTTTGCATTTAGCCATTGGTAGCCATGGGATGACACTTTTTTTTTTGCAATATTTTAGCATTGATGCTTACATAGACCCTAACCCTAGAGTCTCAAGACTCAAATTGGAAAAAGACTCAACCCAAAAACTTGAGACACAATTCAGATTCTCAATACAGCCTCTCAAAACTCAACACTGTGGTAATTCCTTTACTATTTTTGGTTTAAGCCTTTGCTAGCCTCAAGGTGACAATTTTTTTTGCATTTCAGCATTGATTCACATAGACTTTAAACTTGACCTAGACCTGAACATAGACCTGATACACACTTCAGATTCTCAATACTCACTCTCAAAACCCTACTCAGACTCACACACTTGAGTCTTGAAACTCTGTGTTAATTCTTTTACGGTTTTTAGGTTAAGCCGCTGCTAGCCTTGGGATGACACATTTTCTTTTGCAATATTTTATTGGAGCTTTTAATACAAATATACAGTCTGTAAAGCTTGAACGCAGCTTTAAACGGCTTGTCTGAAATATTGCACAGTATTTGCAGCCTCTTTTGCAAAAAGCAGCGCCTGTACGGACCGTTATAATAATCTCCCGCAGAGCATGAAGTGATTTGTAATTTTTTATGCGCTTTCTATCTGCTTCTGAGGGCTGCTTCCAAACGAGCAGAAACGATCTGTCAGCGAGGTGCGATCACTGAGTTTATTCCCTCAGATCCGAAATGAATTCGCTTTCAGATCATTGTCCTTTTACTCAAACGGGAGAGGCTTTTACTTTTAATCAGCCGACTTCATAAGCACGCCTCTCCTCGCAGCGTTAAAGAGCCAGAAGGTAGGATGGCTCCTCACACTGGTTTTTTCTAAGCCCTGCACTGAAAGCTGCAGGCCTGGCTGCAGGAACGCTCCTTGCTGGCTGTTGTCATCTGCTGCGGGATGCAAATTATGCAAAGTGACCCGATGAATGTTTTAAAACATTCGCTGCACCTGACCGAGCAGCGATAAGACTGCGCCTCGATGAATCTGGATCTCAATCTCACTGTATTAATTTAGATCAGCTATATATTTATATTAAAGCAAATGTTGCTATGATACTAATATTAATACAAATAATTATACAAATAAAATACAAATAAGCACCTGGTGGGTTCAGTGTTGTAAAGCAATGTAAAGCAAAAAATTAAAGAGAGAAATAATTAAATAATGGTAACACTTTACTTGGATGGTCCATTTGATGATGCTTAACTGACATTCAACTGACATTCAACTGCATGTCTATTAAATGTAATTTAACTGAAAGGTGAAAGTAAATGATTCTCTAATGAATGAACATTTTAGAATTGGGTTTAAGGTTAGATTTAAATTTTAGGTTAAGATTAAGGTTAGGGTTAGGGGTACCACTTTAAAATAAGACTACCTTTATAAAGGGTTTATAAATGGTTTATAAATGCCTTAAAAACCATTAATAATCAGTTATAACACATACGTAGAAAGGGCAACAATGACCTGTTGTTTGCCAAATAGTGAACCCACAGCAATCTATATTGTTGCCCTTTCTATGTATGTGTTATAACTGATTATTAATGATTTTTAAGGCATTTACAACCTAATTAGTAACCATTAATAAACTAATTATAAACCCTTTATAAAGGTAGTCTTATTTTAAAGTGGTACCGGTTTGGTATAGGGTTATGCTCTATTTTGAATAATTTCCATTCAACATAAGGTTAAGTTGCAGTTAATAGGCATTAAGTTGAATGTTAGTTGAAAGTCAGTTGAGCATCAATGAGGTCATCAAATGGACCATCCAAATAAAGTGTTCCGATCAAAATAATAATGATATAAACACAATTAAATAAATAGAGGAGTAATAAAAAAGGTAAATAATGGAACCAAAATCAAAAAGTTAAAAAAGTAAAAGGACAAAATAAATGAAATAAAAAGGGTAAAAGGCCAAAAGTAAACCCAGTAATAAAACAAATAAAAGGATGACATAAATAAAATAAACAAAAAATGGCTAAAAGTTAAAACAGAATAAGAAAATATAAACATGAAGTGACTAAATGGTGATTTTTTAATCAAACACGATTTTTGTTTAACTTGGATTGACTTCTAACTCGTTCCACTTTAAAAAAGTTCCATTCTAGTTTTCATACAAAATAACTATAATAAGTGATTTACTGAGTATTTTATGTTTAAGAATCAGCTCAAATTAGAATTTATAACCAAGTCCACATTTGTTTTATTATTTCAGCTTCTCTGAGATGACTCTAAAATGACTTATTATTTTGGCGAACTATTAGAGGTAATGTAGATTTGTCCGGTTCACTCAGGCTTAATTGAGGACGCCCCCGTTCGAGCACCAGCGCCAGAAAGCATCATCAATCTGCACAATATACAGAAAATAATCTAAGCAAATGGGCTTCCTGTTTAAGGATAATGGGCCGCTCGTAAGTAATGTGCTGAAGAGCTGATCGATAAGCACATTACATTTCTGTTCAGCTTGTCAGCATTTCCACTCATTAAGGTAATACAGCGCATTAGTCTCCGCCCCCGACTACTCAGACCAACGTACACTTATCTCAGACCTCGACCAGTCAGGATATTATATAACAACAGACGTATGTAATACTGTATAAAGACCGCACGTGATCTGATGTAGATATATGTATTAATTATATAGGTGTTTATAGATGTTAATAAAATGTCTATGCATGCAGCATGCTCTTTTTCCAGTAGAAATGATCCAGAGTTACTTAATATGGGATTATATCACCTGTAATACCACAGCAGCCACCTAGCAACAGCATAGAAACCACCTAGAATAGCTCAACACCATGCAAACTGCCTAGCAACCTTTTGGCAACTGTTTTGCAACCACTAAGCAACACTTTAATGCCTGGCAACACTATATTAACGTAACCAATCCCCTTGCAACACCATAGTAACCACCTGTAATACCTGTAAAACCTTACCAACCACCTGGCATCATCAGAGAGTCCACAGAACAACCATCCTAGATACTGTAGCAGCCATCTAGCAAGATTCAAAGGACCACTTAGTAACACTAAAGCAACATCATATCAACCACCATAGCAATACCATAGTGGCCAGTTTGCACCATAATAGCAGCCACCTAGCAACAGCATTGGAACCACCTGGAATAGCTCATCACCATGTAAACTGCCTAGCAACCTTTTGGCAAACACTAAGCAACACTTTAGCAAATGCCTGACAACACTATAGTAACGTTACTACCTTGAAACACCATAGTAACCACCTAAAATACCAGAGCAAAACCTTAGCAACCACCTTGCATACCAGAGAGTCCACATAGTACTCTACAATATCACCATTGCAACCATCCTAGATACTGTAGCAACCTTATAGCAAGATGAAAGAGACCACTTAGTGGTCATCACCATGTAAACTGCCTAGCAACTGTCTTGCAACCACTAAGCCACACCCTAGCAGTGCCTGGCGACACTGTAACTGTATTTGTACCATAGTAGCCACCTGAAACACCCAGAGAAAATCCACCCGAGCTGTGCACCTAGCAAAACATAAGCAATCATATATGACATATATGATACCATAGCAAACATTTGGAAACACCATAGTGACCACCTAGTTATGCTGAAGCAACATCTTATCAACCACTTAGGAGCAATACCCTAGCAACGCTGGAGGGGCCCCTTAGTAATACTGTAGCATCTAAATAACAACAACATAGTAACCATCTGGTATTTTTATTTCCACTCAATTGAAATATAGTTGTATTCATTATGCTAATAATTAATGTTAGGTATAAGAACGTTGATTATACGACTATAAGAAGGCATCCAGTAGAATAGCAGATCTGGGCTGAAGCTGTGCTGCATGTATGTATGTTCTCCTGCTGTAGCTCTAATTGAAGAACCGTTGGGAGCGAGAATTCAATTTAATTCAGGCGCCGCTGTGTTTGCTGTAGAGACACAGAGCACGGTGAATAAAGCCTGAAATCTCCCCCCGTAAACCAGCAGCTCCTCACGCTCCCAATTCAGACATTTCATCTCAGAATGTCACGCCTCGCTTCAGCAAACACCCTCCAATTCTGTCCTCTTCCTCTTCCTGTCTCTCCCACAGTCTCCTCCCAAGGGCGCCACCATCCCGTACCGTCCCAGCCCCTCGCCGGGGGCCGTGCTGCTGTCTGGAAATCAGGTGAGGACCTCCACCTGTACCTACACCTGTACCTACACCTGTAGATACACCTGTACCTACACCAGTACATAACACCTGTACCTACACCTGTACCTACACCTGTAGATACACCTGTACCTACACCTGTACATACACCTGTACATACACCTGTACATAACACCTGTACCTACATCTGTACCTACACCTGTACCTACACCTGTACCTGCACCTGTACCTACACCTGTACCTACACCTGTACATACACCTGTATCTACACCTGTACCTACACCTGTACATACACCTGTACATACACCTGTACATAACACCTGTACCTACATCTGTACCTACACCTGTACCTACACCTGTACCTGCACCTGTACCTACACCTGTACCTACACCTGTACATACACCTGTATCTACACCTGTACCTACACCTGTACATACACCTGTACCTACACCTGTACATACACCTGCACATACACCTGTACATACACCTGTACCTACACCTGTACATACACCTGTACCTACACCTGTACAAACACCTGTACCTACACATGTACCTACACCTGTATCTACACCTGTACCTACACCTGTACATACACCTGTACCTACACCTGTAGATACACCTGTACCTACACCTGTATTATTACTGCTGTCTTACACCTTTCTTATATTCTTATATTTCTTATGCAATATAAAAGATAAATAGATAGATAGATAGATAGATAGATAGATAGATAGATAGATAGATAGATAGATAGATAGATAGATAGATAGATAGATAGATAGGCAGGTACATAGGTAGGTAGGTAGGTAGGTAGGTAGGTAGGTAGGTATGTAGGTAGATAGATATATTCTTATATTTCTTATGCAATATATCAGTTAAAAGATACATAGATTAAGTATCCAAAGTTATGAAGTTATCCAAAAGCAGTGTGTAAGACTGGTGGAGGAGAACATGATGCCAAGATTCATAAAAAACTGGGATTAAAAATCAAGGTTATTCCACCATAAATGCTCTAAATAAGAATATTTTTATGTGGAATTTGGGAGAAATGTTGTCTGTAGTTTATAGAATAAAACAACAATGTTCATTTTACTCAAACATTTTTACCTATGAATAGCAAACTAAAGTGGTCTCATTTATAATATTTTACTTTACGTCTACACTATTATCTTGAAAGCTGCCATTTAACTGTTTAACTATTTATCCGTTTAACGTTAAACAGCCTTAAACAGAGTCTTGCACATATTTACATGGTTCACTCCCTGACGTTTGTCTCTTTGACTCATCCCGTGAATCCGATTTATCTCCCATCATCATTTCACACAGTGAATTATCTCCCAGTTTACTCTCTATAACTATAACCAGCACACTCCAGTGGAACGACTGTAATATTTATTCATCTTGGCATGACTATTCATTACCATCTCGCCTTTGCATGAAGCAACAGTAGCGCTAAGATCAATCAGGCTCATGAATATTCATCATCATTAAAAGTGCTTTTGAGTCGTTGGCTGGAAGAGAAGAAGAGAGCGATGCTGAGTTTCGTGATAGTGCCTAACTTTGATATATCGGCGTATCAGGACGAGAGCGAGATTAGCGTCTATCAGAGGAAACGAATGCGGCGAAGCTCCTTAGCTTTGACTGTGTTGGCGTTCATGCCACATTTCTGATAATGACAATAACAACAGGCTGGCATTGATGATAATACCCATCATTATTCTTTAATACCAGTTATAGCAATTGAAAACCTTTGGTCTTTGTGTTTTTAATGTCCCTGTTTTGCCTTCTGAAGGTTTTTGAAGCGTCCGAGTTCGGCTCTCACCCTCTTTTCTCAGTGGCTCAAGGAGCTCTGGATCTGCAACAAGTAAGTATTAGCATTTTAAGCTTTTAAGCTTTAGCATTTTGACAAAAAAAAATTCTTATTGAGCTTTATCTTGAATAGTGAAGTTAATTCTTATATAGCACCTTCATAGAAACATATAGGGGTGGGCGATATGGTCCTAAAATATTATCACGATATTTTATGGTACTTTCGCGATAACGATACTCTTGGCGATATAACAAAACTAAATAAACTAAATAAAAAAAAAATCAAGAATACACTACTACAAGAAAATTAAAATTATTTTTTATTATTATTGCATACAATATGATATGGCACACCCCTAACTGAGATATTAAAAATACAAGAATTTTATCATCAGATTTGGAACAGAAGTCAATAATCCAGAATGATCAGTCATAATACTAATAATTTAATAATGCTCTCCAAATATATCCATATATCCAGGATTAAAGTAAAATAAATGATACTGTACAGATATAATCTCTCTAGTAGATATTTAATGGGCAATTCTAAGAACAGTGTGAATTTTTCATTTGCTAAAAACACTAAAAAAGTAGAACCCTGATGTGATTTTAGTAATTAGGGGTGGGTGATATGGCACCATATTTCAGGGTATAATATCATAGTTCACCATATTCAAAAATATTGGCAATATTATCGTGTACAATACGATATGGACCATATAACCTTTTACACTTAACACTAATCAACACATACACACGCAAAAGGTGAGAAGCAACAGCCAATCACGCACAGCGCACTCTCAACCGGAAACCACCTGAATTGGGCGCTGAGGAGTTGACCCAAATCTAAAGTTGCCAATCTATATTTGGGAATACACTTATATAGTGATTATTTGCTTTAGCTGTGGTGTCTGACCTGTGATGACTGACTGACTGACGGTGTGTTGGAGGTTATATTTGATTGTAAGTGTAAGTCAAACCACTGGGGGCTGATGGGGGATGGAGGGGGTGTTATTTGTAGGTCTGGTTAGCGATAAAATCAGCTATTCTACAGTTAGCAGCTTAGCACACACTGGTGGAGAACACTGGGGGGCATGAAGTATTAAGGCCAAGCCTGCTTACTTGTATAAGTGTATTGCTTGCATGTGTGTGTGTTTTACTATACCCTAGTGAAGAAAAAGTAGCTTAAAGTAGTATACTACGCATTATTATTATTATGCTATAGTGCACGAAAGTGTTCTTGTAGCCACATTATTATTAATCAGTATATGTAAAGAGTGCTAAAATATAATACACATATACTTTTTTGCACTTATTATTATACTTTAATTGTATATACAAAAAAATCTTACTTAAATTGTGCTTAAAGTGTATTTAACTGTACAACTAAAATGGAACTATTTTACATATTATTTAAAGTAACATTTAAACATTTAAACTACTTCATGTACAGTATGTAATCCCATATTTTAAATATGCTTACAGTTATTTATTATACAAGTATCTCAAGTATCACTATTATTATACACCAGGTTTATTAGAGTATATGTACTAAGAATTGATGTTAAATATATGTGATCTATTTATTAGATTAGAGAACAAATATATATACTTGTTGTAAGTAGCACACTTGTTGTATACTATACTTCGTTGGGTATAAAAAATATTTTTTAGCCTGTTAAAAATGTACTTTAATCTTTTTTTTAAATTAGTATTAGTAATTTAATTTACTTTCTAAAAAGTTGATACATTCATACGTTGTACTTTAAGTAAACTACTGGAACAGCTGTTTTTAACACACTTTGCTAAAAATGTACAAAAGTATATTTGGAAAGAAGTATTTTAGAAGTATATTGAATTACATTAAACTAAAAATGTACTTCATGGTAGTCTATTTATTTTTTTTATTATTTATAAGATACAATATTGTACCTTTTTAAAGTATGATCAAAGGTTACTTTCGAACATTTGATGAAAGTATAATATTAATGTACTTTTACTATAGTTTAAGTACATAAATCTTAGACATTTTTCAATATGTTTTAAGTATAATTAAGTATATATTTTTTTCACTAGGGACACTTGGCCCTTATGCTCAATGACGCTAGCGATGCTAGCTCTTATGTAGCTCTTATCTGAGTATGGCTAAAACAGGGGAGGTATCTGACCCGCACAAACAAATACACACTCCCACACACACTACACACACACACACACTTCACACACACACACACTCAGTCACTCAGTCACTCGCTGGAGCGGGGACATGACACGAGGCGGGCCGAGGCGTTTGGCAGCCTCCGGAATGAGTTCAGATAAGTGCTGCCTGGCAAGAACCTGGGGACTGTCAGCATCACAGCGGCTCTGGCTAATGAAGGCTCCGCATGAGTGCATTGAGTGTTTGTCTCAGTGTGTGTGTGTGTGTGTGAGAGAGAGAGAGAGAGAGAGAGAGAGAGAGAGAGAGAGAGAAAGAGAGTTGGGGGGGGGGATTACGCTGTGTTAAGTGCTCGGGTAAGGCGATTAATGCTTTTACACATTTTTTACGACGGTGCTGCGCTCAGACAGGAAGAGAAGAAGAAGGAATAGAGCGAGAAAAAGAGCAGCAGTAAATAAATGAAGTGCTTTAAATGGAGTAAATGAAGTACGTCCTTCTCAAAGCTTCTTCAAAAACTATACGCAAAAAAGAACAGTACGCCAAAAAGTTTCCTTCTACAGTCCAAAAACGTTAATTGGTTGCTCTAAACTGACTGCAACTCTGTCCGGGGTCAGTGTGGTTGTTTCCAGTTAAGAGTGAGTTGTGCACAATTGGCTGCCACTTCAATAATGCAAATCATAATATTTAATTTAATTAAATAATTTAATAATAATTTAATAATCTCAAATGAATTGGTCTCTCTCTTCTTGTAGTTCTCTCTCTCTTTTTCTCTCTTTATCCTTGTAGTTCTCTGTTTAGCTCTCTCGCTCTCTCTTATTCTCTCTTTCCCTCTTTACTTGTATCTATCTGTGTGTATTCTCTCTCCCCTCCGCCTCTCTTTTCTCTATCTCTCTTTATCCTTGTAGCCCTCTCTCATCCTTTTTTTCTCTCTGTCTCTCTCCCTCCTTGTAGCTCTCTCTCTCTCTGCCTCTCTCTATCGCTTTCTCCTTATAGCTCTTTCTCACCCACTCTGTCTTATTCTCTCTTTCCCTCTTTACTTGTATTTCTTTCTGTGTATTTTTTCTCTCCTCCTCTTTCTTTCTAAGTCTCTCTCTCTTTCTCTCTTTATCCTTGTTGCTCTCTCTCTCATTCTTCTTTTCCTTATTTCTCTCTCTACCACTCTCTCTCTCTCTTTATTCTTTTAGCTCTCTCTCTATCTCTTTTTCTTGTTCTGTCTTTCTCTCTCTCACCCCCTGTCATTCTCTCATTCCCTCTTAACTTGGATCTCTCTCTCTCTCTCTCTTTTTTAGTCCCTCTCTTTCTCTCTATGTGGTGCTCTCTCTCTCTCTATCTGTCCTTCTCTTTCTCTACCCCTCTCTCTCTCTCTTTCTCTCTTTATCCTTGTAGCTCTTTCTTTCTGTCCTTCTCTCTCTCCATCATTGTAGCTTTATCTCTCTCATTCTCTTTTTCCTTCTTTACTTGGATCTCTCTGTATTTTCTCTCTCCTCCTATCTCTTTCTCAGTCTCTCTCTTTCTCTCTCTCTCTCTCTCTCTCTGTCCTTCTCTCTCTCACCCACTCTCTCTCATTCTCTCTTTCCCTCTTTACTTCTCTCTCTCTCTCTGCAGTGTGTTTAAACTTTTAAACAGGCTTATATAAGAGCGCCTGTGGGAATAGCGGCTGCTGCTCCGTTAGCCGTAGCGTCTGCTAGCTGTGCTCCGTATTCTCTTTGATGCGAGGCCCCGAACTCAAAAGTTCTTGGAATTGAAAGTGATCCTCCTGAGATGCGCTGCTGCAGCGGCGTCTGTAAAGATCCGACGCCGGCGCCGTCGACACGCATTGACTCCACAAAACCTGCTGTAGATGTGTGGATGGGTTTTGTGTTCCTCAGTGGAGGACCGGGTTCAGAACGGCACCGAATCGGTCTCCGGACGTTTAGATGATGCACTGCTGGTGAACATTACATCATCACACGCCTTCAGGCCCAGTCCTGATCCTCCCGCCTGGACACTTCAGTTTATACAGTTCTGGAACTGAACATTTATACAGCTCTGATCAACCTGTAGGAGCAGCAGTGCTGCTGGAGTTTTTAAACACTGTGCTTACTCAGTGTTCTCCACTCTATTAGACAAACCTACCTGCCAAATAATAGCTGCTATGTGGTGGTTTTATGGGGTCCTGCTCATCGATAAAAGACCAGGGTGAAAGGAGGATAATAATAAAGAATAACACGATAATGTGTGCAGTTAATCTGGAAACGTATATTATATATCTTAATAGTAATGTACTCCAAAGATATCTAACCCCTCTGTGTTTCTCTGTGTTTCAGGCGTACACTGTACAGAACCAATATGGCATTCCACATTCAGAGGTAAGAATCAATCTGTGGAGATTCATTTTACATTCTGTTTCTATGCATTAAAAAAGAAAACAGATATAAAAATATATTTAACATAAATCATTGTTCTTTAAAATGTTTTACTTTTTTTCTTAACATGTATTTTAAGAAGTATTTCTAAGAACAATTTTGTTCTTAAAATTATACTGTACCTGAAAGTTTATCACATGCACAGTATTACATGGTACAGCTAGCAAAGACGTGCTTTAATAATTGCCACATGAAGCAACAATGGACAAGACAAGAAGATGAAACTATTTATAGATATAGATATAGATATAGATCGTTTATAGATCGTATAGATTATCCATTTTTTTAGCATTATTGAGCATATCGGACACTTTTCTCTAGTTCTAAAACAATATTTGCCCTTTTATATATTTCTTTTGTTTTTGATTATCAAACAAACATTAATATCAGACTAAGATCTCTCTACCAGAAAATACGAAAAATGAGAATATCATCCCATCAATTTGTGACCTTAAGCCCAGATGTACTTGGGATCTGCAGCAGGACAATGACCCAAAAAACACACCAGCAGCTCCACCTCTGATTGGCTAAAAACAAAACTAAATGAGGGTTTTAAGGGTCTAGTCAAAGTCTGATTGAGATGCTGTTGATGATCTTAAACAGGACATTAATGCTAAAAAATCCTCCAATGTGTTTAAATTAAAACAGTTCGGCAAAGAAGAATGTGACAAAAATGTCTCCACAGAAATTCTTACACAACCACAACGTTATTTAGTTTAGGGGGTAAATACGTTTTCACATTCTTCCCCCTTAATAAATAAAAGGATCATTTGGAAACTGCTTTTTATATTTACTCAGGTTCTCTTTGTCTGAAATTAAAATGTGTTTGTTAATCTGTTTGCTAATTTTGTAAAGTGTACAAATGATCAAAAAGCAAGAGCATTAGGAATCTTTAGAGCGCAAAACTCACTTTCACAGCACTGTACTGTATATTTCTCATATAACTATTTAATCTACCAGTTTTATTTATCTGTGTATCTCTCTCTCTTTCTCACAGTTGGCCAAGCTGCATCAGTTGTCCATGCAACAGGGACTTGCACCCATCGCCCAGCCAGCAGCGACCCCCGTCCTGCCCGGTATGGATTAACCCAACTTTCTATCTATTTTTTTTTTTGCTTAGAATACAGCTATTTGCTATTTATAGGTTTATGTTTGAGTGAAATGAACATTGTTGTTTTATTCTATAAACTACAGACAACATTTCTCCTAAAATCAAATAGAAGAAATATTATATTGTCATTTAGAGCATTTATTTAGCAGAAAATGAGCTTTCAGACCTCAAATAATGCAAAGAAAACAAGTTCATATTCATAAAGTAGTTTTAAGAGTTCAGAAATAATCAATATTTAGTGGAATAATCCTGGTGGTTTTTAATCACAGTCTTTTTCTTCATGCATCTTGGCATCATGTTCTCCTCCACCAGTCTTACACACTGCTTTTGGATAACTTTATGCCACTAAAATCAAAGAAGCTCATCATTTGTGTAAGTAAGTGTCTGTCTGGTTGCCAGATTGTGTTCAAATACCGCTTTTATTCCGTTTTTTTCTCTATGATTCTCTATTCTTTATCTTTTATTCGCCATGAACCATATAAACGCACACAAACATAAACACACACACACACACACACACACACACACACACTCGGTCAAAGTCCGTTCTCCTCTGTTCCATTGTCCTTTGAAGTTCACTAGAGGTGAATCTAATGGAGCGTCCTCCTGACCCCGGCGTCGCTTCAGAGCGATGTCACGGGCGCCTCTACTTTCAGGAGGAATCTCAGGGTGAAGCTCTGTTGGTACATAAATGTAGATCAAATGGACCTCCCCCGGTTCCTTCACCCACCCGGCTAATACACCTGCACTCTGAGGAGCATATGGCCGGCGTAGATTAGAGCCGGGAAAAATAGGGCCGGTCTGAGCCTGGATTTCACAGTAAAAGCACCAGCGGCTTTTCAACTCCAATTTCCAGCCGGGCCGGAGGACGGGATCTGCTCAGCCCTCCCCGGAACCCGCGGACACGGGATATTACCCATGCTCCGACATCACACCGAGACACGGCACGCTCTCTCACCACTCTACAGGGTCAATATCAATATAACACGTCCTTTGTGTCGCAACATACCTGTATAAACACTGTGTAACAATGCATTTTTTATTCTTTTGACTATTAATCATGTCTATCAGCTTTAGTCAACTTTAGACTGAACATCAATCATATTGACGCAGATTAATCACTTGTTTATTGTTTTTACTTTCACTTGCATGCATGGCAAGCTGTGCAACAGGGTGCATGACACATGCATGACAGGGTGGACAATTTTTGCAAACATGTCGAATTGTGAATGGTTAACTTCCGTTCTGATTCAAAGACATATTATAATTTTTAAATGCTTTTAGCTACCGTGATATTTTGCTGGAACAGGGTTGACAGCTTAAGTATTACACAGAAAACATATTTTCCAGGTTAATAAGTTTTTTTTTTTCACGTTTTTTTCTGTGTGACAGGGTGGACACATGCATGACAGGGTTCTTTTTCAAAGATATGTTTGGATTTTCTTCAATTACAACGCAATTTTTTGAGACAGTTTGGACAGCTCTGGACTTTTGCAGCCTTTCACTGCAAGCTGTGCGACAGGATGGACAATTTTAGCAAAAATCGGTACTTAATGAAAAGTTGGTTGCCCTAGATTTGCAAACATGTCCAATTGTTTTCTAAAATGACTTTAATTACCATTATATTTTGCTGCGACGGCATGGACAGCTTAAGCATTACACAGAAATAGCGTATTTTTACCAAGTTAATCACTTTTTATTTTCATTTGCATGCATGCATGCATTTTGTCCACCCTTTTTTGATGGCAAGCTGCGCAACAGGGTGGACAACTTTAGGGAAAATTGGCATTTAATGGCATATAATAAAACTATGGTTGACCTTGAGTGGCAACCATGTTAATAGGACAGTTTTAGCCCCAAAAATCAGTTTATTTATTGTTTGCAATTTTAGTTCAACCCTGTTTTTTATATTAAATGACAATTTTTGCAAGAATTGTCCAGTGGTACATATAGCACAGTTTGAGATCCGCTGATGTATTCACTATAACGCTTTATAAAATCATTTAAAAGATGTGTTACTATATTTTTTAAATACATTTTTGAAGGCCGAAAGCTGTAGTATCTTATACTGATTCATAAACTGCATATTTGTTTAGAAATTAGTTTTTTTTGTTGTTTTTTCCAAGCAGCTTCTTTCATTCCTTTCATTCTGAACGACTGTTAGCATTAGAGTAAATAAGCACTTTGGCTTTAGAAAAGAAGAAGAAGAGGAGGAGGAGGAGTGCGGATCAGGGGAATGGGGAGATGACGGGGGGGATGGAGGGATGATGAGGGAATGGAGGGAGGGGTGTAAAAGCCTCTGAGCACTTTCCGTGCGTCAGAAAAACGAGCACAATAGTAGCTTCCTCCGGCTGCATCTCCCGCTCATGATACAGCCGGAGAATTCGATTACGTTGGAGGTAAAAAGCTCATCTGTCAGGGCTCTGTTTCAGTCTATTATAAGGGCTGGAGACGGGCGAGCAGGGCGGGCAGCTCAGGCCCTGGACCCAGACAGGAAGTGAGGTCGGTGTCTGTCGTTAAACAGCGAGCGATAGTATGCAGGTGGCCTGAGAAGATAGCACAGGAGCACGGTGGTCAGAGATGGCACTGTCAGTGCTGCACACTGCTGCTAATAGATACTGTAGAAGTGTAGGATCTACAGCACTTAAAAATGATGAGTTTCTTTGATTTTACCAAATTAAAAACCTCTGGAATATAATCAAGAGGGAGATGGATGATCACAAGCCATCAAACCACCAAACTGAACTGCTTGAATGAATTTTTGCAGCAGCAGTAAAGCAACATAAAGTTATCCAAAAGCAGTGTGTAAGACTGGTGGAGGAGAACAGGCCCATCCCATGATGCATTATTAAAAACTCTGATTAAAAAACAGGGTTTTTTCACCAAATAAACTCTTAAAACTTTATGAATATGAACTTGTCTTATTTCCTGCAAATAAATGCTCTAAAATGACGATATATTTATTTGGATTTTGGAAGAAATTTTGTCTGCAGTTTATAGAATGAAACAGAGAAAAGTTTCTCGGAGCAATAAATGATTATAACATATTGGGCCTTGTTTTAGTGATCTATAGGCAGCCATCAACCATGCATCGTGCAGCTTGATTTAGAGCGTGTCTGTTTGTCTTTGCTGTCGTAACGACGGGAAAAATACACCTTGCTTGGCTTAAAATGTGCAAAAGGCATGTTCTGATTAAACCAGCTGCCTTTTATTTTTAATCATTGAATAAATTAAATAACCTACTGTACATTTCTTAAATGAAATAGCCTACGTCTTTAGTGTACATTATATTTATGTCTCAAATATATTAAATGTTTACACATATTTCTGTGCTGCACTATTGCTGGGACATTATAATAGAATAATAGAAACATTACAATATGATTAATACAATATAAACTATAAACAATACTATGTTTTAATGTGATGTACACTGTGATGTAAAACCCTCTGCATGAATTTTATTAGTATATACTCTTAATATTATTGTTTTAATGACTAAATAAACACATTTACTGCCCAGACCAGGATCTTTTAATTCTAATGCTTGTAATAAATATGCACAATACGTTTCCCCAGTGGAGTTTATACTCTTCTCTAAACCCCCCGTCAGGTCCCTTCAGGGGTTCTGACCTCCATGTCCAGACTGATGGGTGAACAATTAGCATTAAGCTGAGGAAAGAGGAGATATATAATTGAGGGATGTATAATGTGGTTACAGTTGTCCGCAGCTTCTCCTGGGCTTCATTAACTCTGTAACCTTCCTCTCTCTCAGCAGGCATGGACTCCAGCTCCCAGACGGCGTCGCAGGAGCTGCTCATTCCAAACGACGTAAGAGTTCCACCTTAAAAAACTCATTTCTGCAACACCAGTGCTGTACGGCTTAAGTCCTGCAGCTCTGGTTCACTTATATACAGATTATACACTTATATACACTTACACACAGATTCAGTCTGGAGTCTGGAGATGATGTCTCAAACTTCCAGAGCTGGGCTTCAGTGTCTTTATAATAATAATACCATATTTTTCGCACTATAAGGTGCACTCAAAACTCCTTATAATCCGGTGCTCCTTATGTATAAATTCTATCAGTCAGGTATTAAGGAGCAGTAAAGTCACTCCACTGAAGTACAGAGTTATACAGGAATTTCAGTGAAGTACTAAGCACTAAGGCTGGAGCACTATTATTGCAGGGAACAGTAATAGAAGCTCCTCAGATAAAGTGCTCTTTCTCTTTTTTTTTTCCCAGCTTATAAGCAATAATTATATAATTATGATAATAATTACAATTCATAATGCATAAAAAACATGGATATAATGTATAATATATTTTTTATAAACAGACATAATGTTTATAATGGCTTATGAATGCATAATAATGTTATATAATGGGTTATGAGTATGTTTATGTAGCCTACTAGACATTAAATTCATAGAAAGTGTTACCTCCAGAAGTTTATGTAATATAAGTTTAATATATTAACCACAGTGTAGATAGACGAGTGGTGTACTGACGGGCACCTGTGGGCTTGTTTATGAAGACCTGCGACAGTTCATAACATTACTGTGGGCTCATAAAGTCACAGTACGGCTCATGCAGTCCCAGCAGGCCTCAGAAGGCCGCTCTTCTTCAAACTTTACGTATTTCTTTGTGTAACCTAGATTCATCAAAGCGTCCGTCTATCCGTCCATCCGTCTATTCTCCCAGCTGTCTGTCTGTCTGTCTGTGCCCGTCTCGCTGCCTGGCTCCCCCTGAGGAGCGTCAGAAGGTTGGGTTCAGTGCTGTCACGCCGGCTGACGTACTTCATGCCCCTCTGCTGTCAAAACAGAGCAGTAAATAAAGCAGCCCTGCAGTCTTTCATCAGAGCCCCCGGCTCACAATACCGCCGCCCGACACTCCGGAGGATGGCTCAGCGTTCCTGTCATGCCAGCCGGCCGGGGCACCCCCCCGTACCCTCCAGATTCCCCCCAGATACCCCCCTGCCCTCACAGCGTCTCTCTGAGATCACTGGATTAATCTGCTGGCCGAGGGCCCGGCCAAAGCCCCCGAACAGTGGAGATATGCAGGGGTGGATTGTGGGCTTTGTGTTTGGATGGTGAGGAGAATTCTGTAATAGTGGTCTGTGGTGCTGGTGGTGTTTGAGTTGTGATTGGTCGGATTGCGTTAGGCTTGTGTTGAGTTGAAGTGTTGAGTTTGATTTGGTTGTTTTGGAAGGTCAGTTTTTTTTATTTTGTTGTACCAAATTGAAAAATCTCTGGAATATAATCAAGAGGAAGATGGATGATCACAAACCATCAAACCACCAAACTGTACTGCTTGAATGAATTTTTGCACCAGGAGTAAAGCAGCATAAAGTTATCCAAAAGCAGTGTGTAAGACTGGTGGAGGAGAACATGATGCCAAGATGCATTAAAAAAACTGTGATTAAAAACCAACCAGGGTTATTGCACCAAATATTGATTTCTAAACGTTTAAAACTTTATGAATATGAACTTGTTTTCTTTGCATTATTTGACATCCGAAAATTGAGCATGTGGTGCACTTGTGTAGCTAAGATAGGTATGTATGTCTTACTGTTGACTGTTGTCAGGGTTTAAATCAGTCATTGGAGCACTTGTGTTTTTCGTCGCCAAGATGGAAACACGCCAGATATTTACATGAACACACCTCCACTCACTTACAGACCACTACGCCCAACAGCGTGAATATATTCTTTTGCTAAGTCCTTCGCTATGTTAATAGTACAGGTGCAAGGCATGGAAATTAATCATGAAAAACTTTTGGTGGGGTGTAAGATAGCTATAAGCATCATGACGCAAGATAGATCCCAAGATCACTTACTTACTAGTAAATAAACATCAAGAAATATTCTAATACTATGGCCATACAAATCAAACACTCCTTGCAAGGAACAGTAACAGAAGCTCCTCAGATAAAGTGCTGTTCTCATTTCTCTCCAGGCAGGGATATATGTACCTCATGCATTTGTAATGCAATATTCATACAAGTAATTCATACATTTATAACCCTTTGCAAATATGTGATATTCTTTTTAAATACTGTATATAAAATATATATTTTACCCCATAAGAGGCCAAATTTAAACACATCTACGTTCATAGTCTCACAAAGCAGCTCTAAACAGAGAGCTAACGTGGCATTTATTATTGAAATGCCCTTCCAGCACAGAGATTCCACAGTGAGGCGACATCAAACAGACATCAAACGTCTGGCAGACTAAGTTGTTTATCACTCGCAATCAGGTCCCTCTCTCCGGAGGAGACGCTGCTCCGCTGCAGCCCACCCGTCCAAGTCCTCGGGAACATGTTGCAATTAGATTGGGATCAGACCCGGCGCTGGAGAACACGGCGGCGGAGACGAGGTGACGGGTCTATAAGGCTGACGGCTGCCCGGCGAGCTGGCGATGAGAGCTCCAGCCGGCACCCTCATCTTCACCGAGCCGCCTTCCCTTTCAGCTCCCTGCCTTCACCGAATTACAGAATGCGGCAGGGATTCACCCCAAAATAGACCCGCCGCTCCCTTACAAGCCTGGGGATTTACCCTCGCTGATGTTATTTGTTCCTCTGGGGGGAAAAGCTCTGAGAGGCTGTGAACGGCTGAGGGTGAAAGTTATGCGGTCACATGTCTTCGCTTCGAGTAGATATGAAATACGAGTTTTCCGCTTATCTTGGCGAAGTTGAATAATGAAATGTCAGTAAACGGAAGTAGCAAACCATAAACTTCAAACATTGAGCTGGAATAGACCTGGAAAACGGGCTGAATGCAAATCCCCAAAACTGTTACATCATAGTCTACACTGGTTATATGTATACCTAAAATACGCACATAAACCCCCACAAAAGCTGTTTTAAAAAGTAACATTTAAGCAACCCTTGGCGTAGGTGAACAAGCCGATTCCAAAACCGCAAAATTGTTACATCACAGTTTACAATTCACTGGTTATATATACTAAGAGAAAGTATTTGTTAAAGCTGCTAAAACAAAACATGGTATAATATGAAATATTGAATTAAATTAGTATACAAAGCAAAACAATACAATCTTAATAACAAAAAATGTTTTTGACTAAAACCAAACCAAATCAATAGTAGATTTTGGAACATGCAGTTGTGTCGTCTTAAGCATTAAAGCAACCCTAGAACGTCAAAATGTGCTTATCTTGTGTGAAGTTGAATAATGAAAGGTCAGTAAATGGAAGAAAAAAAACATAAACCTTAAACACTGAACTAGAACAGAGCTGGAAAACAGGCTGATTCCAATTCCCCAAAACTGTTACATCACAGTTCACACTTCACTGGTTATATGTATGCCTAAAAATGTACATAAACTCCCACAAAAAACGTTTAAAAAAGTACTAGTCAAAGCTGGTAAAACAAAAAGCCAAGATATAATATGAAATATTAAATTTAAATTCTTAGCGTTGTTGAATAATGAAAGTTCAGTAAATGGAAGTAACAAACTGTAACTTCAAACACTGAGCTGGAAAACAGACTGATTCCAAAACCTTAAAACTGTTACATCACAGTCTGGTTATATGTATACCTAAAAAATGGACCCACTAGAGAAAGTACTAATCAAAGCAAGATATAATATGAAATGTCAAATTGAAAATCTTGGCGTAGTAAATAACGAGAAGTCAGTAAAGGGAAGTGAGCTGGAACAGAGCTGGAAAAACGGGCTGATTCCAAAACTCTAAAACTGTTACATCACAGTTCACACTTCAGTGGTTATACAGTATATGTGTCTAGAGGATGAAAATAGAAATACATAAAAATAGCTCATCTCTTTAAAGGAAAATCTGTGTTTTTATGATATCTGAGCATTTTGAGTCGCATCCAAACACTTTATACATTAAATAACAATGTAATATAGGCACAAAATGCATTATTAAGAAATGTGAATAATTTAAAGTTTTATAATGCATGAATATTAACGGATGTTGAGGTGGGGGGTGGGGGGTGGGGGGTGCTGTGGGGGGTCTACGCTGTGGTGGCAGGGGGATCTGCCGATCTTCCACCAGCCACTTAGACACCAACATAATCAGCTGAGCCATTAATAGCCCTGGGGCACCAGGGAGAGAGCAGTGTGACAAATCAGGAGCTGGAGCGGCCCGGTGACTTGTGAGGAAAGGAATGCTCACACTCACGCACACACACACACTCACACACACACACACTCACACACACACACACACACACACACACACACACACACACTCACACACACACACACTCGTGAACGCTCTCAATGTGAGGGAGGAGTGCTGGGACGGGGAGGGGGAACAAAAAAAAAACAGAAGAAGCGTGAGCCGCCTGTCAGACAAATGCCAAACTGCCAGTGCGTCTGCAGAGGGGTCGCTTTATCATCGTCCAGGCCTGACACCGGGCCCTCAGGATCAAGGTCCCGGCCCCCGGCCCCCTCCACCACCACACCATCACCCATTCAGCCCGCAGGCCAAACGCTGAGGCTAGCTGTCAGAGAAAACCTGCCATAGATCTAAACATCACGCATGTATACCTACTGAAGCCTGGACCATATAATATACAGTACAATACCTTCTCTTTTTCAGTGCGTTTTCTTTATTTTCATGACTGATATTTACATTGTAGATTCTCACTGAAGCATCAAAACTATGAACAAACACATGTAACTAAAAAAACATGTTTTATATTGTAGTTTCTTCAAAATAGCCCCCCTTTGCTCTGATTACTGCTTTGCACACTCTTGGCATCATTCTCTGATTGAGCTTCAAGAGGTGGCCACCTGAAATGAAAAGTTTTCCAACAGTCTTGAAGGAAGGAAGGAGTTCCCAGAGGTGTTTATTAGCACTTGTTGCTCCTTTGTCTTCTTCACTCTGTGCTCCAGCTCACCCCAAACCATCTGGATTGGGTTCAGGTCCAGTGACTGTGGAGGACAGATCATTTTTTGTTAGCAAGAACTACAAATTGCCCAAATTGTCTTTAAACAGCGTAACAGTTGTTTTAGGGCCAGGGGATGTCACTCATCAGGTACAGAAAGCTCTGAATCAAGGTGACGTTGGGGGACAATAGGGTCGCTCGGCCCCCCAACCGTCAGAAGTATGCGGGCGGTGTAGGAACTGAGCAATGCGGCATTTGCTTACCGCAGCTCTCTGTAAATAAAGAGCCGGATGAGTCAGAGTTCATCACCTGTTGTGGGTTTAAACCAACCGCCCGGATCCACCGAGCAAACCCCCCTATTAACAGTGGCTCATCATGCAGACAGCCCCGCCCACCGCTGTCGCCGCGCCGCTGTTTCGGGGGCTGATAATGAACAGATTCAGGCTCGGCGCTCTGACTCAGGAACTTTAACTCAGCAGATGTTCCTGTTGCACACGGCTAATCGCAGGACTTACATAACCCTCCACAGCGAGCTGATAATGTGTGTTTAGATGCTGGAAGAACGGCTCAGCGTGAGCCGAGCGCTGTCCCGAACTTACGTTTGAAAATCAATATCCACTTAGCAGCACAGACGGGGTCCAGAGCGGCGTCTTGTTCTACATATTTTGATAATAAAACTTGACTCAATTTGAGAGACGATCCGTTTGACAATGAATTATGAAGATATTCTGTATTTTAGCTTTAAAAAACTAATCAGTTGTTATTGGGGACTTCATAATCATTATAGTTCTGTTTTGAAGTCATACTCATGAAATATTCCAAAGAAAATGCCTCAGAAAAGTTCAAGTGACATGTAGTTACATTTTTTGAGAGGTGTATATCGGTCTATGATGTAGGGTATGCCTTAGGATTTCCGTCTGCGTGCAGGGTGTGAGTAAGCCACGCCACTTGGACTTAACATTATGAATCGCAAATTAATAGTGAAAAAAAAAACAGAAATATGAGTTATCAAGGTGAAATAAGAGCGGAATAAGACGATGGATGAGTGGATAGATGGATGCATTGAGCTTCTACCTTCTACCTGCATGTGGATGCTGTTAGCGCTTCAGCTATTTCTTCATTATTCATAATCTTTTCTCTTCTCTCTCTTCTCTCTTCTTAAAGCTGATTGGTTCCATTATCGGCATAATTAGAAGTATAAATTGGACTTAAGTATAAAAGTATTAAGTGGTTATAACATTATGCATCACAAAATAATGGTAAAAAACAGAAGTATTAGTTATCAAGGTGGAAAAAGACGGGATTAGACAATGGATGATTGGAGGATGGATGATTGGTGGATGGGTGGATGGATGGATGGATGGATGGTGGAGCTTCTAGCTTCCAATATTCAATATTTATCATCTTTTCTCTCTTTCTCTCACTCTCTACTCAAAGTTGATCGGTTCCATCATTGGCAGACAAGTATAAAATTGCCTGAAGTATAAAAGTATAAATTGGCCTTAACATTATGCATCGCAAATGAATAGGGAAAAAAATGAAATATGAGTTATCAAGGTGGAATAAGAATGGGATAAAACGATGGATGAGTGGATAGATGGAGTTTCTCTTCTGTCACTTCTCTCTTCTCAAAGCTGATCGGTTCCATCATCGGCAGACAAGTTTAAATTGGCCTCAAGTATAAAAGTATAAATTGGTTTTAAATAAATTTACATTATGCGTCGCAAATTAATAGGAAAAGAACCAGAAATATGAGTTATCAAGGTGGGATAAGATCAGGATAAGATTACAGATGAGTGGATTGATGGATGGATTGAAAGCTTCTAGCTTCCAATATTCAACATTTATAATCTCTTCTCTCTCTTCTCTTCTCAAAGCTGATCGGTTCCATCATCGGCAGACAAGGTACGAAAATCAACGAGATCCGCCAGGTATCCGGGGCTCAGATCAAAATCGGCAGTCAGCTGGACAGCACCAGCGACCGGCACGTCACCATCACCGGCTCCCCCATCAGCATCAACCTGGCCCAGTATCTCATCACGTCCTGGTAAGCATCTCCACCCCGGCCAGCGCGGTGGAACCAAAGCGGTGTCTGTGCGGTAGCAGGCCCTCCCCCTCCCCCCGCATGCTAATCCAGGATCAATGTCTCGTCTTACCCGCGGCTAATGCCTTAGATAAAGATCCGTCCGGAGAGAGGGCGGCTTCTGGACCGCAACCTCTGGCCATCTGCTAACTGCAGGCCTTCAGCCATCAATATCTCTCCTTACAGACCGGACTCTGATAGCAGGTTCCGGGAGCTTCCGTAGCCGAATCAGAGGCAGCGTGCCGCGACAGAGTGAAGGAAAGGAGGCAAAAATAAAAAATAAGCCCAGCTGAGGATTTAATTGGCTGTGTTTGAAGCCAGAAGCTTGTTTGGCTGAGCATTCGGGCCGCCTCATAGTGCTTCTCACGCTAGTGTTCTTTAACCAGCCAATAAGAGCATGAGTTCAATTAAATGTGCAATTAAATAAAATGTGCTGCTGTCACGCAAAAATCTTGTGTTTTCAAAATCTTAATGCAGATCTTAACTTCCAGGTCAATTTGTATTATATCTTTCCTATTAATGCATTAATTATGAGATTTAGACACTATAAAAGATATACTTTTATATACTGACAAAAAGAGATAGATAAAAAGATTCTATTTCTGTTTTATATTCTATTCTATTCTATTGATAGCTCCCAAATCTGTGGAATTTTAATATAACCTCATTTTATCAGGTAAATGCTAAACTGTTCAAACCCTAGTTTTGTGCCAGATCCAAATTTTATAGGTTAGAAAAGTAAAAAAAAAAAAAAAAAAGAAAAAATTGGACATAAATTATGAAAAAAGTGAAATCAGAAAGAATGAACATATTATATACAGCGATTAAATACAATACATGAATTATATTGGACCAGGTCTTTTTTTACAGTATTTAGCTCATTTTAAAGGTGAATTAGTAAATCCCTAGTTTTGTGCCAGATTCTAGTTTATAAAAGTTAATTTTTTTTAAGAAAAAATGACAAATGACATTTTTGTGGGAAATAAATATGAAAGTTTTTCTATTTATACCTCCTAAATCAGTGTAACTAATATATTAATTTAATATAACAGGAAAATTATACACTGGTCAAGCTGTAAGACCATAGAATAGTTCCTGCTAAACAGTTTATACAAGCTTTGCTGCCAGATTCAAATTAAATTAAATTAAATTAAATTAAATTATTTTCTTTTCTTTTGTATTCAACTATATTGTCATTATACCTATACTGGGTTGTACAGTACAATGAAACACCACCATGCAATATCTCTGGTGCAGTAACAGATACACGTTAGTGGAGATACAAGATTTTGCAGGACAGCTGCGATTTTATAGTCTTAATTTCTTAAATTCCTTATTTCTAATCATCAGAAAACACTGTAAATACCAATAGAAATATGGAAAAAAATTAATTACAGAAATCTAGGAATACAATTATTACACTAGTCTAGTATAGTTCAGTGTAATTACGTATATAATATAAAAAAGTAAGTATATGTGTAGTAAAAATTATATTTAAGATACACATATTCATACATATATTTATGGAAAGTAAAGCAAAGGTGCTACAAAGGCTAAAACAACCACTTTTGGTTCTTTAAAGAACTATATTTCTACAAAATTGGTTCTTTATTTAATCAAACGTTTTTTTTTCTGTGGTATCATTCAAAGCACCGTCTGTAGCACCGTCCTTGTTGCTATGCGCAGAATGTTGCTATATACAGTTGTATGGCTGTGGGTTCAGTAGTAATTGGATGTATTTTTGATATATTCGCTGTACAGTTTACGCTGCTGGAGCTGTGTTTACTGCTCCGTCCTGAATCAGAAGGTTCACAGAGTGAGTCATGAATAAATGTATGCTTGTCCCGGGTGTGTTCAACAAGCAGACTGCTGCTCAGACTCAGACTCTTCATTACAGCCTAATAAGCCCCTAATTATTATTGATTATTATTAATAACTCCAGTGTTCTTCGACGTATTGAACCTGTTTTGGGTGATTTTTTTTGCTTGTATCTGAATGAGCAGTTAATCATGAGGTGAAATGCTGTGAATTTGGTTTGTAAGGAACGCAGTTCTGATGCCCTCCACTCTGATATTAAGCTTCTTTTCCACTGCAACCGAGCGGCGTACCATTCCGCACCCCTGTTAGACTGGCTACGGTTTCTTTTTCCATTTACTGTGCTGCTAAATCAAGACCAGAATGTGCACAGCGTCTCGTAATAATGGTATAAAAAATGGATGTTATTGAATGTGTTTGGTCTCAGATTCCCACCCTGATTTTGCAAAGTTAGCAAGTTAGCATGCTAACTTTAAAAAGTAAAATATGCTAAATATGCTACAGCAGGGTTAGAACACCAGCTACTGGCCTCGTCCCAAATAGTTAGCCAGATACCGGCCTTGTCTAACATCGAAATATCAGGGTTAATACACCAGCTACCGCAAATCGCTACAGCAGGGTTAGAACACCAGCTACCGGCCTCATCTCATATGGCTAGCCAGTTATCGGCTTCGTCCCATATCGCTACAGCAGGGATAGCACACCAGCTACCAACCTTGTCCCATATCGCTACAGCAGGGTTAGAACACCAGCTACTGGCCTCTTCCCAAATGGCTAGCCAGCTACCGGCCTCGTCCCATATCGCTACAGCAGAGTTGAAATGCCATTTACCTGCCTTGTCCCAAATGGCTAGACTGTTATTGGCCTAGTCCCAAATCGCAACAGCAGGGTTAGAGCACCAGCTACCGGCCTCGTCCCTTATCGCTACAGCAGGGTTAGAACACCAGCTAACAGCCTCGTCCCAATTGGCTAGCCAGCTACCGGCCTTGTCCCATATCGCTACAGCAGGGTTAGAGCACCAGCTACCGGCCTCGTCCCATATTGCCAGCCTGTTATCGGCCTAGTCCCATATCGCTACAGCAGGGTTAGAACACACACAACTACCGGCCTCGTCCCATATTACTACAGCTTATTTAGTACATCAGATACCGGCCTCGTCCCATATCGCTACAGTAGAGTTAGAATGCCATTTACCGGCCTCGTCCCATATGGCCAGCCTGTTAATGGCCTAGTCCAATATAATTACAGCAGGGTTAGTACACCAGCTACCGGCCTCGTCCCATATCGTCGTTACGCCCTTTAACCATTCCAGAGCAGGGTCTGCTAACCGTCCTGAGAAAACACGGCTCACACTGTCTTGTAAGCGTTCCATTCCGAACCCTTCATGCTCAGAACCAAGATTCTTTATCATTTCGCAGTCTGTGGTTCTACAGTGTTCATCAGAACCATTCAGCTCTGCAGTGGAAAAGAGGCCAATGTTTCATTAACGACTTAATTCAATCAGACTCTTTCATCTCAAAGTGTTTATTCATGTCTTGGAGCTCCAGTCGTCTACCAGAGTCACCCCCAATTGGGGTTGGCGTCAAATAGCACATCCTTTAATAGACGGCGCGTTACAGAGCATTGCATCAGGAAGTTCTGCATATTGAACACACCGCGTTGCTTCATTTTGTCTATTGACCTCACAGTCACCTTAAGGTCAGCGTTCGCCCTTAAGGCGAGGCAGATATGGTCAGGTGTGGTCAGATGTTGTCAGGTGTGGTCAGGTGTGGTGGAACCAATGTTCACCTGCATTTGCAATGGATACCGTATTGCCAAATGCACATTTTTATTCTCTCTCTCTCTCTTTACCACCGAGTACAGGTTCGGGAAAAAATCCTAATGAATTTAAAATCGTTTTGTTTCTTTTCCCTAAGCCCCTACCCGAGCCATCACCCCAAATTAAACAGCACCTCCCCCATGAGTGCCAAGGTCCCCCCTCAAATAATCTGTTGCAACCTCCAGCAAAACACACCTCTCTTATGATTTTTTCTTTTTTTTTTTGTTTCGTTTTGTTTCTTCATTTTTTCTCTCAATTTCTTTCTTTAACATGTCTTTTATTTAACCTTCTAACCCTTCTCCATCCGTGTCCCCTCCCCTTCCACCCTCCGTCCCTACACCTTTCTCCCTCCTCCTCCTCCTCCTCCCTCCTTCCTTCCCTCCCTCCCTCCCTCCCTCCTTCCTCCCTTTCCTTCCCTACCTTGTACAGTTTAGAGACCGCCAAATCCACCGCCCAGTCCTCCTCCATGTCGACCCCTGTAGACCTGAACATGAGCTTCACCCAGCCCGCCTCCCCTGCCTCGTCCTCCGCCGCAGCCCTGGCAGCGATGGGCGGCCTGCCCCACGCTCCCATCCTGGGCGCCCCCTATGCCCTCCCCCTCTCCAGCATCCTGGGAATGAAATCCGTCCCCTTCCTGGCACTCTCCACGCCCACTGCCACAGCTGCCGCCGCCGCTGCCGCCGCCGCCGCTGCAGCCCCGGCCCACGGCACCCTGGCCTCCTACACCGCCAAGATCTCCTCGGCCAACGGCATCAAGAAGCCGGAGCGACAGAAGTTCGCCCCCTACTGATCTCGCCGGGGAAAAGCGACGGGAAAAAAATTGTACCTTCCGTACGTACCTGCGTAGCTACGTAGGTCTTGTTCCAGGGACGAGAACCGGTGAGGGATTCCTTCAGCGGACCTCCTTCCCTCTCCTGCCCATTGTAGCCGTGTAATCCAGAGAACTTACCTTCTTTATTTTGTCGTTTTTAATTTGTTTCTTTGTTTTTTTTCACATTTTTTCACTTTACTGTTCTGTAGACCCGGAAAAGGTACTACTAAGACACTAAAACACTGTACGTGGACGACGTTATCTTTACGTCTGTTTAGAGATCCATCTATCTAGTTCTATTTATGTTTTCCGGCTCCAGAAGCCTCAAAAAAGCCATAGCCTAATCCTATTCTTAATCCTAATCCTAATCCTGATCCTAATCCTGATCCTGATCCTAAATTTGTTCCCCTGACTCCTGTTGTTACTATTATCATTATTATTATTATTATGATTATAATAATATACTCATCTATTGTCTGCTCTTATTTATTAACACTTATAATTACAATTATAATATTATTACAAATACTCCCACTGAAGAATTTTTGAGTTTGTAAAAAAAAGTTACGACACTGGGCGACTGATGCTAAACACTTCTGTATCAGCTTTTATACAAAAAATGTCTGTGTGTATGCTTCTGTATACAACTTTCTCATTTTTTTAAGACTCTTTAAACGATGTATAAAAAAAAAAGACTTTTTAAGAAGACAACAGATTTAAACCTCGCTTTGTGTTAATGTTTGTTTTTAATGTGTTGTATTTTTCTTTTTTGCGTTGATTTGAGAACGAGTTATTTATTTTATTTATTACGACTTGTCATTTTCTTTTTTTTCGTTGCAATCAATGTTTTGTTTTTCATAATGACACACACATATGACACACACACACACACACACACACACACACACATACACATACACTAAAAAAAAGAACAAAAACAGTTGTTTCGAGGTCCGTGTACTTTTGGTTATTTGTTTCTTTTTTTTTTTTATCTTAAAAACAATTCTTGAAATTTTAACATTTTAATAATGGGCCATTTCTTGTTTGTTTTTTTTTTTTCATTCTGTTTTTGTCAGTGGAAAGAAAAAAAGGTTACTTTTTTAACATAAAACAAATAGAAATGTAATAAATTAATTTAATTTTTTTTTTTTTTTTTTTACAAAAATAGACATTTTTGAAAGGATATTAATAATTAAATAAAACAAATTACCAAATGTACACAGACCTTCCTGCCCTCATACCTTTTCTCAAGGTCCTATATATACAGTATACGAGTTAATTGACTACTACTATTGTTGGATGGAAAGTTGTTGGATGTTGCCATGATATGATGATATATGATAATATGATAATATGATAATATGATGATATGATGATATGATAATATGATAATATGATGATATGATGATGTGATGTTGGAAACTCTCTAAAAAGTCTAATCTCTATATAAAAAAAGCTAGGATGTGTTTTATTTAGCTAACAAATGCTAACAAATGCTAATAAAAGCTAAACAAGAAACGCTGAGAAACGCGACTGACGGCAGACGGCAGACAGAGGCTACTATGCATGGTGACCGGCCTTGTCCGAAAACTAAAGCTGCATGTTGACTCCGCCCACTCACTTTTTGACTTTGTGTCACACACACACACACATATACACCAACACACACTCTCTAGCTAAAACAAACAAACGCAGCCTCAAGGTAACAAGCAGAAGCAGTGTGTATCAGCAAAGCAATATAACAATAATAATAATAACTGGACAATACAAAAAGCGTACAGAAAATGATTTAAAAACTATAAATGCGCACTATAAAAATGTGCAACACCACACACACTGCAGACCTAAACCTAGTACATGTGCATCAACTGTAGCTATCGTAGTCTGTATGACTGTTTTCATCCACCACAGATTCTATTCTAGACTTTAGTTCAGTTCTATTTTAGTCCTCTCTTCTTTTTTTACAAATATACGAATATATAACTCACTTATTTTTGTAAAGCCAGATACAGTTATGAATTGAATGTGGCCGTGGACGACTCACAGATATAAATCATCATCATTCGTGTTCTCATCATTTAGACGTGGTAAACTTCGACCCTGTGTTTGTGTTCTCGTTTTTTCTCGTTTCTTTTTGTTGTATTTTCTCTTTTTTTATCGTTTTTTTTTTGTTTGTTTTTTTATATCCACTGTCTCACATACTCTCATTTGCATGAATTCTTGAACTTGGCGTCTATGCAAAACATCTCTTGATGGGTTAAACGAAGTATCCTGTGCCACGAGTCATTGACAGCCCTCAAAAAAAGAAAGAAAGAAAGAAAGAAAAACAGAAAAAGAAAAGAGTACCACCCCGTCGAGGAAAGGGCTACGGAGAACAATGAGTGAATGAGGTGAACTGCAGGAAAAAGGGTAAAGGGCAGCGATGCCCCGCCCTGAACTTTGGCAAAACGTGGTTAAAAACACGTGATATATACTATATATTTGTTGTATTCTATCCATTCTCTCTCTCTCTCTCTTTATCTCTCTCTTTCTCTTTCATTCCAAACCTTAACTCACGTAACCACCATGTATACCTGTATAAAAAAAGCCACCACTGCGTTACTATATGCCATGCAGCAGCGTTGCACTTGAACATGATGATTCCACTACGGCCAAACCAGAATCCAGTGTGAAATGTTCAACTGCTTGACTACTTTTCTTCAAAACGTCCCGTTTTGATCGTTTTTGCATCCTGAATTTCTTCACGTCGTGTGTCGCCCCGGCACCAATGTGACTCTTGAGTTTTCGCGTCATTCATCAATGCCATAGAAAAAAAATAAAATCAATACTGTATTAACTTGATCCTGGTGGGCTGCTCTTCATTTATACGTGTCTTTTATTGAAACTGACTAAACAAGCATCACACATTTTTTGAAAAAAAAAAAAAATTTTTTTTGATCATTCAAGAATTAATATTGTTTTTTGTTTTTTGATTATGGAAAAAAAAGTATTTTAACACACCCCTAAAAAACAAGCATAAAAATCGATAACTAAAAAATTTTCATTGTGTTTTTTGTTGGTTATGGGAAAAAGTAGCAAAAGGTAGCATTGATTAAAAGGGGTGTCCATAAACATTTGGACTACAAATGTGTGGGTGTATGTAGTTTAACACATTTTTACAATAAAAAAAACAACACAACAAACATTATAATTTTCAGAATTTTTGATCATTCAAAAATGTTTAATTGTTTTTTTTACATGTAAAAAAATTTGATAACTTGTTTGTTGGTTAAGGGAAAAATTAGCAAAAGGTAGCATTTAATAAAAGGGGTGTCAACAAATATTTGGACTACAGATGTGTGGGTCTAAATAGTTTTAACACATTTTTTATAACTGAAACTGACCAAATAAATAAAAAAAACTGCATTTTAAATAATTGGTGTTTAAAAGTGTTTAATTGGTTTTTAATGGTTACTAGAACAAAAGTATGTAAAGGTAGCATTGTTTAGAATAGGTGTCCACAACTTTAACACTGGAATATATATTTTTTTATTATTCTGAAAAAAATGGGTCTTTGATGGATACAATAAAAAAGTAGCTTAAATTTGGACCCTAAAAAATTGGTCTATTTAATTTTACACGTTTTTCACAACTGATTAAACTACGTACATGGATGAGCGTTGTCCTGTTGTCAGAAGATCTTATAAAATGTAGGAATTTTTAATCATTCAGGTATTATCATAGTTTTTTAATGGTTACAAGAACAAAGGGTGAATCCCATTTCTCCCCTTGGCCCTACCCCTTACCCCTACCCCTCTGTTTTGCGCGTGCACGTCAAGGGGTAGGGGTGTCCCGATTCCTGTTAGGATGAAGTGGTAGGGGTAAGGGGTAGGGCTAGTTAGCCCTTCAAACGGAGATTTTCCAGACCCACACTTCGTACCGAGGGGTATGAGAATGACTGGCAAGATGGCGGAACAAGCGACCAAAGAAAGTATTTTCCATGTTAAAAATTACGATTAGCACTGTATTACCTTAGTTTATTGTGTAGTTTTGATGTTTTATGGCTGAATTCTTCGTAACAAGCATAAAAAGTTCGCTAGTAGTTCGTTTCGGTAGCTAGCTAGCTAGCTAACTTTCCCGTTCCACCTTAAATGGTGCAACAGACGGCAGGCGCTACCGCATTTAAGGCGGAACGGAAAAAATAAATCAAATAAAAAATAATCAGAGCTAATTTCAGCTCCCCATCACAGAGGAATGAAGGAATGGACAATATTAATTAATTTCTGCACCTCCTGCCCCCTTTCTGTACACATACCATGCCCTAAAGTTAACTAGTTAACCAGCAGCTAGGCTACTGAACTTTAGCGCTCCACTGCTATCATCACATCAGCCCAGCAGGGTCACCTACACACCACCGCTAGTAGCCTGGTCATAAATCAGTGCTATTTATTTATGTATTTATTGTTCATTGACAAACGTCATTGTGATATACCAGTGATTCCTCTGTCACTGAGGACCCATATTCTTGCACATTATATTGTTTTTGTAACACATTACCTGCTCCAGGACCAGTGTTGGGAACCAGTGTGATATACAATTTCTAGTATATTATGGAGGCTATTTTCAATAAGATTCACCTTTCACCTGGTGCTTGAAGGGTTGTCCCAATTCCTAGGGGTAGGATTTTACCCCTTCCCCTTGTAACTCCGTTCCAAGGGGAAGGATTACACTCGAAAAGAAGGGGTAGGGGTAAGGGGTAGGGCCAAGGGGAGAAATGGGATTCACCCAAAGACTCACCAGGCCTCACCTTTCTGTGGTTTATTCAAATGAGGAGCTAATTTTCATGGCTACAGAAAGTCATGGGACGGTTTTGACCCTCCCCCCCGTGACCCCGAGTCTCTGTTTTGACTCAGCTTAACCAGATCAGTCATTAGTTACGCTGCATTTTCAGGAATAGCTCTGGAGATCCTAGTCATCACATCTTTCTAGGAATAGCCGGTTATAGTAACATGGCTATAATGCGCTTATTCATCTACAAAGCTACGCTGACAAATCAGCCACTCTTTCATCCTGCCGGCGTTCGGTCGGGTCCGGTCGTCAGACGGCACCACCCGGCTGTCCTGCTGCCGCCCCGCCCTGCCGTAACAAAGACTACAACCCCCGAGATGAAAGCCTGCTATGAATAAGCTCACACTCCAACAGCTGCTCAAACACAAACAAATTCTTACAGGCGGCAGGACTGCGGCTTTACTGGGTGTGTGTACGTGTGTGTGTGTACGTGTGTGTGTGTGCGTGTGTGTATGGGTGTGTATGGGTGTGTGTATGGGTGTTTGGTCAGTGTAACGTTTAGAAGTTTAATTTTCTGACCGTATCAAGCTAAATTCTAAAATAGAAAATTGTGTATAAAACTCAATTATTATTATTATTATTTCCATTCATTGTAGTGAAGAAAAAATGTGTTTTCATCCATTTTTTTCAGTAATCTATTTTTTTTTCGACCTTTCACAAACAGAATTTTACGAAAAATTCTCTCGATTTTCAGATTCATCCATTTTTGTATCTTGTAACACAAATCTAAAATGCAAAAAATTTTAAATCAGAAAATAAAGAACAGATTAATTTTGTATTTTTTTCTAAAATTCCGATTGTGAGTGACAGAGATGAAAAACTAAATTAGGAAAAATGGATGCACACTACACTACATGTAGTTTTAAAAAATATAAATAAACAATCAGTTTTTACATAAATTTCTCTACTTTTGCATTTAGATCCGAAACGATCCGAAAATGTAATTAATAATCGTTACACTGACCATATGTGCATGTGAGTTTAAGTATATGTACACTCATACTCAATACACAATACATAGCAGCGGCTGTGAGCAGTGAGCCTAGACTGTGTGTGCATGAAGACAGTGTTTGTTCATAGCTGTGGTAAATAATTAGCATTATCTGGCTAATTTATCAGATTGAACTGGTTTTATCAGCAATTTAGCTCAAATAAAAGGAGTATATTTGATATCTGGCTCAGATCGAGACCAGTTCACGTTCACACCACAAGTGAACCGCACCGGAGTTCGTTTGGGTCTGGACCGAGATCATCACTTCTTGCAGGTCTCGATCCGGTTCTTTTGATCCGCACCCGAGTGCGATTACTGTTTTCACACCTGCTCAATCAATCTGCGCTAAAGTTACAAACGAATCATTTTAACCGGACCAAATAGTGCTAGTGTGAAAACACCCTTAGAGGATTATAGTCCGATACTTTCTTCTGGGTACAGCTATTTTTGCAACAGTTTCTTTCATGATGAGTGAGTGTGCCAAAGGAAAAACAAAATAAAACATAGTGGCAGAGGATGTAATGATAACCCTACCACAGTACCACAGTGTCACGAAAAACGACACTGCAGACACTGCACTTGCCTACGCGTACAATCAACCCCAGCATCCAGCAGAAACCCACTTTACCCAGCATCCTCCACCCGCCGCCGATTTCCCAACAACCTCCGCTTCACATCAGAGAACACCCCGAGACAAAGGCCCGAGAAGTCAGTGAGTAATTACGGTGCCGATAACCTCTTCCAGGCGATGTTTGGAATAATAATTACAATTTACCAACAATTAAAAAAGAGCCCGAGACAAAAGCGGCCCCGAAATGGAAGCGGGTAATTACAGGGTGACGGCCGCTGGGCTGTCGAGGGCTCCGGCGAACCGGAGCGCGGCCCCGGCACGCGTCTAAAAAAGCACGCCGCCGACTAAAAACACGGCCGACCCACGCGCTGGAGTTCAGCTCAGGAGTTAAAGAGGAGGATCTGCTGCCCACACAGCGCTGGGGGGGAGGTGACGAGCAGCCGGAGGAACAGCCAGATTCTGCTCAGATCCACCGAGAAAAACTTCCAGAAAAAAAAACAGACAAAGAAGAGAACTTTCTCTAACTCAGGAAAACAAAACAACGACAGCTGAGTAAAACAGTAAAACATTCAGCTCTACATACAGAGACACAGTGGAGGTTCTAGCAGGTTCTACAGGTTCTAGCAGGTTCTGTATGGTCGATAGAGAAGTGAAAAAAAATGAATTAATACAAAAAACAAAAAATGTTAAAAAAAAGGCAGATAAACAGAGGGGGAAGGGAGGGGGCTGTATGTTTTAACCCATCAGACCCTGCAGATATTACAAAAACATACAGTTGAAACTGAGGTAAACGTTAAGACGTACAGTCCCGTCCTCTTTTTCATCATCTCATTCTTCATCTTCCTCTTCATTTTCTTCTCCTTCATCTTCTTTGTCGTCTTCTCCATTATTCTCTTCTCGTTCGTCTTCTTCTTTTGTCTTCTTTGCCTGCTTTGTCTTTGTCTTCTTCTGCTTCTTTGTCATCTTCTCTTTCTTCTTCTTTTGTCTTCTTCTTTGCCTTTTTCTCTGCCTTCTTTTTCGTTATCTTCTTTATTGTCTTCTTTGTCATCTTCATCATTTTCTTCTCCTTTGTCTTCTTCACCCTCTTCTTTATTGTCTGTCATCTTCTTCTTCTTCTTTGTCGTCTCCTTCTTCTTCCTCTTCTTCTTTTCCTTCTTTGTCTTCTTTTTCGTCTTCATCTTCTTCATCCTCCTTGTCAACTTTTTCATCTTCTTCGTATTCTTTGTCTTCTTCTTCTTTGTATTCTTGTCTTTGTCTTCTTCTTTGCCTTTTTCTCTGCCTTCTTTTTTTCGTCATCATTTTCATCTTCTTTGTCATCTTCATCATTTTCTTCTCCTTTGTCTTCTTCTTTACCCTCTTCTTTATTGTTTTTGTCATCTTCTTCTTCTTCACCTTCTTTTTCATCTTCTTTTTTGTCATCTTCTTCTTCTTCTTCTTCTTTACCTTCTTTGTTATCTTCTCCTTCTTTTCTTGGTCTTCTTCTTCATTTGTCTTCTTCATCGTAAACGTTTTGCCTTCTCCGTTGTCTTTTACTTTATGTAACTTGTCTTTGCCTTTTTCTCCACCTTATTTGTTTTATTTTTTGTAATCTATTTCATCTTCTTCTTCATCTTCTCCGTCCTCTTCTTCTTTGCCTTCTTTGTGTCTTCGTCTTCTTTTTATTCTTCTTCTTCATCATGTATTTTCTTTATTTTTAAAGGTTTTGTTGCACATAACACTATTTTAATACTGTTTTCCATCAGAATAGACCATGAACTAGCCAATCAACAAGTTCATAAACCAATGAAGCCAATGGAAAGACAGTAGTACTAGAGCCAATGAGCCAAAGTAACAGCTAATGTTTACTAATTTAATGTGATTTTGAACACTTTTTAATCGTGTTTTATTCTGTTTAGGGATGGTTTATGAAATAAAATGTAAATGTTAAATCTAAAATATTACACACAAGCTTCCAATGCAGTGGAAATAATAATAAAAAAAACATTCAATGCATCCTTTATATAAAATGAGACCATTTGATTCATCCCAAAACTTGCCGTACAGCTTTCTCACACAGACGTTTACCTCAAGTGGCTCCGTCATTTTTATTCACTGCAGATGGTCCGGCTGCAGAGACGTGCTATTTTGTGATGTACATAAATCCGTGCTTTGAAACTCAATGCAAGATTAAAAGAACACATGAAATTCATTGGCTGCGATAAGAAGAAGGGGATCAAAGGCAGGCGGGAGCGTTTGGTACGGTCGACTTGTTAGCGAGTTTGCTGTTTTATGTAGCGTGTTAGCATGATTAGCATGATTCAGAGAGCGCGAGCAGGACGGAACCGCAGGCCCAGGAATCCCGTGGCTGCAGGATGGAGGGAGGAGGCTGAGGATGAGAAAAGGAATGATAAAATACTGTAAGTAACCTGTTCTGTCCTGTATGGAAATGATGACGCACTGCTGAATTAATGATTTATAGATGGACAGATCACACTGTTATATTATGCTATGGCTGTGTTACATTATCAATAGATAGATAGATAGATAAATTTGATTTTACCAAATTGAAAACCTCTGGAATATAATCAAGAGGAAGATGGATGATCACAAGCCATCAAACCACCAAACTGAACTGCTTGAATTTTTGCACCAGGAGTAAAGCAGCATAAAGTTATCCAAAAGCAGTGTGTAAGACTGGTGGAGGAGGAGAACATGATGCCAAGATGCATGATTAAAAACAATGTTCATTTTACTCAAATATATACCTTTAAATAGCTAAATCAGAGAAACTGATTCAAATACTGAGATACAACTGCAGAGGTATATATGTTGTTTAAAAATGGTAGTTTAATTTGTTTTACTTAATCATCTTTAAAATTTTACGTATTTTTTAAGTTTTCTAAAGGTTTGTAACTGCATTATCATGCTAAGGTCTTCAGTTTACAATAATATTGTCTAACACAATAGTTTATAGGACAATTTTTAGTGCAAAAAAAAAAAAAAATCCAACATTCAGAATCCGAGATTGCTGCCCCATACATCAACTGTGAATTGATTGCACTGGATTTTACCTGGGCTTTTTCAGAGTAAAGAATACTGAATACTTTTGCACGTCACACTTTTCTCATTTTTATTGGACTAATTTTTTTTTTTTTTTTTTTTAACACATGTATAATTTTTATACCACTTCACAATTATGTGCTACTTTGTGTTACTTTATAACTTAAAATCTCAATAAAATACATTTTATTGTTTTACAAGTTTGTCGTTGTGAGGTGACAAAATTTGAAGAGGTGTGTCTAAGGGGTATGAGTACTTTTGCAAGTTATTTAAATTGTTTTTTTAGAACTATTTTATAAATATTCCATAATTATCTGAATGTTTAACTGGAGAGTCATTCAACTCTGACGTCATTCTCAGCTTTGAAACATGAATGAAGATGAATTTAATGCAGCAATTGAATCTAAATGTACCTGGAATTAAACCCAGATACGTTCTTTACCTTCTCTCTCTCTTTTACATTCATTTATTCAAAATTTCCACTCCCTCAAAGCCAAAAGGAAGCAATAAAGGCTTGAGTTCTCGGCTTCTCAGCGTAGCGAGGTCTACAGAAATACAGCAATTCTTACTTTCTATTTTAAGAGTCAGTAATAACTCACTTTGCAGCTCACTCAGAAACCGATGCCTCTGTTCGCACTCGTTTAGTCAGTAACTATTTATGTCCAGCTTCACGAACCACAAACAAAAAAACAGCCCTGTCAAATTAGTGAAAAAGTGATTCACTGTTCTATTTTAAACAGGACTGGATGACCATCAGAAGGATAAGAAAAGTGAGGCAATGCTGTCATCATGTCCTGCACTGAAGGCCAAGCCTGAGCTTAGCTTTTTAATGACCTTAGAAAAAAAAATGTCTGCTGACAGAAACTCTTCATTTTTAACTCTTCTTTTAGAGATAAATAGAAGAATAAGGTAAAAAAAAAGTGAGTAAAAATAAACTGAATGTGATTAAAATGTCCACCAGGGTTTTAGCTGATAGCAGTTCAGTGTGGGACTGCAGCTAACTGGCTATTAAAACCATAACAAATACATTTATCCAGTCATTTACTCAGTTATAGTGTTATAGTGTATTTTGTAATTGATTTTTCTAATTACTTTGCTCATCCAGGTGGTAAGCTAACTGGTATGCTACACGTTTACCTCAGAATATACAGTCTCATATATGTTGCTCACTAGCAGTGCAGCTAATAAGCTAGTTGTTTAGCTAGCTTCATGCTAGCAAACATTTCGGCTACATTCACACAGCAGCTAAATTTCACCCGAAACATATAAAGATGACACAGATGCACACTAAAGCAATGCTTCACGTTAAGTTTCACTTTAAACATCAGTGAAATTGAACTTAACGTCAGCTTCTGACTGGTTCGCTCTTTACAAGTGACACACATGCAAGGAAAAGCAATGCTTCACGCTAAGTTTCACTTTAAACATCAGTGAAACATAACGTGATCTGTCTGCCCATTAATGTTGTCTGTCTGACAGTTAATGTCATCTGTCTGACTGTTTTGCATTTTGCAAGTGACCCACATGCACAGTAAAGCAGTGCTTCACATTAAGTTTCACTTTAACCATCAGTGAAATTTAATGTTATCTGTCTAACGATAAATGTAATCTGTCTGACCGCTTCGCATTTTGCAGGTGACACAAACGCACAATAAAGCAATGCTTCACGTTAAGTTTCACTTTAATCCAGAATAATAAGTCAGAATCTCAAGAGCTATGAATACGTTCAGGCTGCAGTTGAGCTTATCACCAAAAATTTGCTCCATCTTGCAGAAAAAAGTGTTTTTTATTGACATTTATTGAAAGTTAATCCTGTAAAAAGATAAAGGATTTTTTTTTTCAAATAAGGATAAAAAAAATCATACTTTTACACATATTGGGTGAAAAAGTAGCCTTGCTGTTACAAAGTGATGCAAAATAAACACTTTTTATACTCTTAAAGTGAGGTATATCACAGGCTTATCACAGGGGTAATATTTTTCTATTTTAAACATTAATATTTTACTACTGAACAAAAACTGTGCATGTTCAGTTTATATATTACTTCTAATAAAATAATAGTTTCTCTACTTGAGTAAATTATATCTGTGTATTGCAATCAATACTTCTCCTCCTCTGTTCTGAACAGTGCGTCTACACAGCGCTGGAGTCCTGATGATTCAGCTCGATATGTTTGAGCTCCTGTAGCTCTCCGGGCCATTTCAATTACTTATAAATAGAAAATGTTCACGGCATATTGGATATGTTATGAATAGAAGACATGTATTCACGACACGTTGAATCAGAAAAGATGAAGCCGGCAAATCCAACGCAACTCTGAGCCATAAAACTACACTTTATATTGATGTACGAGCAAATAGTTTTGGAAAGCCTTTACGGTTCCAGTGTCAGAAACCAATCTTTACAATGTGCCTCACTTATTTTTATTTTACTTTATTTTTGATAAAGAAAGACACTGTATGACGATGTGTCCCACGACTTTTGCCATGTTGTGTTGCTATGTCCTTTTAAAAAAGCTGAAAAAAATGCAACATGCAATCCCTGTCATATACAGCTCTAAAAAAAAATAAGAGAGCACTTAAAAATGTGTTTCAGTTTGATTTAATCAAATTGAAAACCTCTGGAATATAATCAAGAGGAAGATGGATGATCACAAACCATCAAACCACCAAACTGAACTGCTTGAATTTTTACACCAGGAATAAAGCAGCATAAAGTTATCCAAAAGCAGTGTGTAAGACTGGATTAACTGTGATTAAAACCCAGGGTTATTCCACCAAATATTGATTTGACAGTTAGCCGCTAATGCTAAGGCTCCAGGCTTAGTGGAAATCTAAACTATCTGTAAATAAACAGAAAATAAACAGTTTTCAGGAGAGAAATCTGTGTAGATTATCATCCAGCGCTAATTTTACTTTAAAAGAAAATGTTTTTTTTAGAATTACAGTTTTGTTTACTTAGGAGCCCCCAGCGACGAGACCTGATGAATTATTTAATGAAAGGGAAACATGGCGACACCGTTGTTCCTTACTAGTGTCGCATAATGTGCCTCATAATCCTGTACGCCTTATGTATGAAAACAGACCAGAAAATAGACGTTCATTGATATTATATATATAATCCATAAAATACGGTAACTGACAGGAATAAAACTTGGTGGGTAGTTGTACAAGACTGTCATAGAGAGGACCAACCAATAAAAAAAAGGGAATAAATCATCTGAAAATGTTTTTTTTTAGAATTACAGTTTTGTTTACTGATGAATTATTTAATGACAGGGAAACATGGCGACACCGTTGTTCCTTGCTAGTGTCCCATAATGTGCCTTATAATCCAGTGCACCTTATGTATGAAAATAGACCAGAAAAAAGACGTTCATTGATAGTACACGTTATAATCCATGGAATACAGTAACTGACAGGAATAAAACTTGGTGGGTAGTTGTACAAGACTGTCATAGAGAGGACCAACAAATGAAAAAATTGTGACTGACTCGTCTGTATATGTTTTTTTAAGAATTATGACACCCTTGTGTATAAAAATAGATTAGAAAGAAGACATTTATTGATAATGCGCCTTATAACACAGTGCGCCTTATAGTGTGAAAAATACGATACCTCTCCTATTTTTTTGTGTTTTTCTAATATGAGCTGAAGGTAGAGTCGGGTATAAAATCAGGGGGTTTATTTAAAGTTTATAAGAGAATAAATATACAGAGCATGGTCTGGTTTTAATAATTCAGACTCGTGTTCAGGTCAGCAGACACATCTCACACATCTGCTGCACAAAGACTTTACAAAAGCCAACACTGCCCGACTACAGCTCCCTCCGACCACAGAGGACAAGAGTGAGTGACACTTCTTTGTAGAGACTTTGTCTCTCTCGTTCTCTCTCTCTCTCTCTCTCTCTCTCTCGTGCTCTGTCTCTGGGTGAAGTGGATCCCTCGCTCCAATGCGATAAAAACTGTTAACTCATATCAAAGGCCTCTGAAGTTTCCCGTTTCAGCGTCCCGTGGGCTCACGCCCCCGAGGTCCAGGAGGACGACCGCAGGATGGGATCAATCAGACGCTGAAAGAAGAGTCGGGAGAGCCGGCTGGTGCCTCTGGTCCTCGTACCCGCCTCCATCTGCCAGCCAGGAGCCGCTGTGCCCCGGGGTGAGGATCTGTCAGAGAGACAGAGCAGAGATCGGTGACCAGCAGACCTTCAGAGACACACTCAATCCGTCATCCGCCTCTATACTCTATAGCAGCACTTCTCTAACTCTCTAACTGTTTATAAAGTATAATTATTTAGTTTGAATTCGCCAACATAAGTTCTAAAAGGAAATACAACTAAGCGCTTGTTTCTGTGGGCATACAAAACACCATCTACTGGTCAGAATGGAGGGAGTATAGCGTAGCTAGAAAATCAACCTCGCTCCATATCCAGTTCAGTCTGGTTTCGGCACTGAAAGAGCATGGTAGATTTAGTATTACTCTCTATGTTTTGGGGTACTTTTGAGTAATAATCTTGCATTGAAGTGACAAAGTATGTACTTTCACTTAAAAAAAAGTACAATCAATCAAACCAAACTGAACTGCTTGAATTTTTGCACCAGGAGTAAAGCAGCATAAAGTTATCCAAAAGCAGTGTGTAAGACTGGTGGAGGAGAACATGATGCCAAGATGCATGAAAAAAACTGATTAAAAACCAACCAGGGTTATTCCACCAAATATTGATTATTTCTGAACTCTTAAAACTTTATGAATATGAACTTGTTTTCTTTGCATTATTTGAGGTCTGAAAACTTTTTGTTATTTCAGCCATTTCTCATTTTCTGTAAATAAATGCTCTAAATGAGAATATTTTTATTTGTAATTTGGGAGAAATGTTGTCTGTAGTTTATAGAATAAAACAACAATGTTCATTTTACTCAAACATAAACCTATAAATAGCAAAATCAGAAAAAACTGATTCAGAAACTGGAATATAAATATAAATATCTTTTTATCTCAGAGTCTTTCAGAATCTGTGCAGCTGCAGTAATTGTCTGTATTCCCCTGTTGTTTGTCAGATTGTGGTTTTAGGGTTTTATTGATGGAGTCTGAGCTGATTGGACAGTCATTGATCAGTTAATGAGCAGGTAATGATCACTGGATGGAGCGAAGAAGCTGCTAAAATCCTTAATAACTACTTAAGCGACGTTTTTTCCTGCGTTAAATCCGGCTCCCATCTGACCATCTCCCTGATGTGAAGCCAGTCCTTAATCAGCCTCTTATTTTTAATTAGACGTGTTTGAGTTTTTTGTATCTCAGGAGAGTCTACAAAAAAAGACTGATAGCCCACACTTATAAAACTATCATCTCGTTTATTCAGACATCATGGCCTCGTTTTTGGGGATTATATTTTGTTCTGAGGTTGCAAAGCATCTCCTCATCTGTTCCTTAGGCCTGAATTTTTGAGCAGGGTGGTGATTCTCTACAGTTACAATTTCCACAAGGATCATGCAGCTCTGAAAAAAAAAATAAGAGAGCATTTAAAAATTATGAGTTTCTTTGATTCTTAATTTTACCAAATTGAATATAATCAAGAGGAAGATGGATGATCACAAGCCATCAAACCACCAAACTGAACTGCTTGAATAAATTTTTGCACCAGGAGTAAAGCAGCATAAAGTTATCCAAAAGCAGCGTGTAAGACTGGTGGAGGAGAAGAACATGATGCCAAGATAATTTTTGAACTCTTAAAACTTTATAAATATGAACTTGTTTTTTTTCTTTACATTATTTGAGGTCTGAAAGTTCTGCATCTTTTTCTTGTTATTTCCGCCATTTCTCATTTTCTGTAAATAAATGCTCTAAATTACAATATTTTTATTTGGAATTTGGGAGAAATGTTGTCTGTAGTTTATAGAATAAAACAACAATGTTTATTTTACTCAAACATAAACCAATAAATAGCAAAATCAGAGAAACAGATTCAGAAACTGAAGTGCTCTCTTCATTTTTTCCAGAGCTGTATAGACACATTTTTTTTTTTTTGTTATAAAATGATTTGAGGGAGAAAAGCTGCAGTATTCTGATAATGACCTAAAGAAGGAGAACAGTCTGTGGGGTTTGTGTCGGATCATTTACTATTTGTGCTCGGTTCACAGTTTAAAAATACATTCGTAATCTCTCTCTGTGATAAAACGAGCCTCTATTGTTTTAGGTAGATGCCTCTCTCTCTCTCTCTCTCTGTCTCTCTCTCTCTCTCTCTGAGCTGGCTTTGCAAGACTGGTATAGGCTCAGCACTGTAAGCAGCTTTCTTTTGTAGCTGCATAACAATGTGTTGAGTGTTAGGGTAGGTATGTCACAAATACGTGTGGCGGCCCGAAAGCTCCTCAGCTGCCCGTCCGTCCGCCTGCCAGACAGAATGTGATGCTCAGGCTCCGAAGAGCCTTGGCTAACATCATCCACCGGGCTTTGCTTTCACTGCTGCTGCTTCTGCAGCACTAAATTCAGTCAGGCCTTCCTGGAAGCCATGCTGTCAGCCACCTAAATCACAGTCCAGCAGGTTTAAGGCCTTGTTTGGAACAGGTCACAGCGGTTTGTAGTGAATATGTGTCACTGCCTGGTACTGAAACTACTGTACAGCACTCGATCAGAGAGTTCTGTAGAGGGTAGTGAACACATATTATAGAGGTTTAGTTTCCGAATCTCAGGGAAATTGTTGTACTAGCTGCTGTCTAAGAAAGTCCAGAGTTACTTACACAACTGCCCAGCGACGAAAGATAAAAAAAAAAGCCTGGAGAATAGTACCAGCAGGTTGTAAAACAGATTCTGGAACAGCTTCTTCCCTCAGGCCATCAGGCTGCTTAACAGACAGTAAAACAGTACGAGATATCAGTCAAAATTCATATTTGGATGAGATGTGTACTTAGATGAAAAATGTTTCTTTCTATTAAACAAGATCAAACACAACAATGGCTTTTGCAATTATGCAAAAAAATAGAGCAAAAAAAGCAATTTCCCAAATAAAAATATCGTCATTTAGAGAATTTATTTGCAGAAAAAAATGAATAATGGCTAAAATAAAACAAAAAAGCTTTCAGACCTCCAATAGTTCATATTCAAGTTTCATAAAGTTTTAAGAGTTCAGAAATCAATATTTGGTGGAATAACCCTGCTGGTTTTTAATCACAGTTTTCATGCATCTTGGCATCATGTTCTCCTCCACCAGTCTTACATACTGCTTTTGGATAACTTTATGCTGCCTTACTCCTGGTGCAAAAAATTATTCAAGCAGTTCAGCTTGTTGGTTTTAAGAATTGATATTAAGCATCATAAATTATTGGTTGTAACGTAGTGAAGAGAGTTATCTATTGTTGGTTGTAGATCATCATCTGACAGTTTAAGCTGAATTGAAGAACTGAAAACCAAGCTAACAATAATAGCATAAAATTAGCAATAGCATAGAATTAGCAATAGCGTATAATTAGCAGTACTATGCTCCAGGCTGTGGTAGTAATAGGCTGCTGAGTTGCTGAGCTGCATGCTGAACACCGCTGACATTTTCCGAGGCCCCGCCCCCACTAATGGCTTCTTCATGTGTGTTCCTCATCAGCGTCGATGCGAAGGTAAGAAGAGATAACGACTGACTCATCTCCAGATCTGGTTCCCTGTCTGGTCCGGCCGGGATGGGCACGGGGGTCATGTTCCATTGATTTTTCCTCTCTTTAATGGATTTCATTGGAGCCCTCATGATTCCGCATTAATATTTCATTACTTTTGCTTCCATTTCCTGGGCTTTAAGAGCACGGGCTGCCTGGCTGTGAGTGTCCTGGGTCGATGGGCTGCTACCAGGAACGGCTCTACACAAAAACACACACACTTACACACACTCTTACACACTCACACACACTCTTACACACTCACACACACTCTTACACACTCGCAGAGAGACACAAGGCCATCTCTAAAACAGACGGAGTCCTGTTGATCAGGGAATGCCGAAAAAACAGCGCAATTAAGTAACAAGATTTAAGGTAAGAGGAGGATGGCACTGTCACTGTCACTCTGGGTAGAATCTGGAGCGCAGTGTGTGTTGGAGGAAATATATTTGTGTATTTTTGTGAGCAACAGACTGTGAGAAATACAGTATATATATTTTTTGTTTAATTAATTAATTTATTATTTACTTATTAATATATATATATATATATTTCTCGCAGACCTCACCAAGGGATTCCCGTTTGTTTATGCCGTAAACAAGCCTGAAATAAAGATACCTGAGCCAATTAACTTAATTAGCTCTCCGTGTTCGTTCTTCAATCTTACACACTTCAGTCTTCAGCATTCAGACGTAATCTTTTATCTTTTTATTGTATTAAAATAACTTTTCTTTTCCTTGATGTGCAGTTTGTTAGGGTAGCTTACCCCAGAGATAATAATAATAATAATAAGATAAATAACAAACAGAATCAGGGGGTACGCTCACCGCCATCTCGTTATATAAATGATAATGTTATTAATAAAACCTGTTATATACAATAAAATGATTACTGTGATGTTGATAAGTGGCGGCTTGATGGAAAAGGCAATAGAGATAATAAATGGTTGCTAGGCAGTTGCTACGGTGGCCCAGGTGGTTGCTCTGGACTCCTCTTCATTTGGTAAGGTGGTTGTTGAATGGTCACTATGACATTGCTAGGTGTAACTAAATGGATACAATGGTTATGAAGTCATGAGGTGGATGCATGATAGTTGGTGTAGCTAAGTAGTTGCTAGGTGGCTGCTATGGTCTTGCTAAGTTGATTCTATTTTGTTGCTAGGCAGTTGCTATGGTGTGGGGTGGTTTTAGTTGTTTAGGTGGTTGCAAGTTGAGTTCTGTGTTGCTAGGTATGTGCTATAATGTTGCAAGATGGATTCTATTTTGTTGATAGGTGGTTGCTATGATATTGCTAGTTAGATGAGAGACGATTGCTGTGGTGGATGCTATGGTGGATGCTATGATGTTGCTTGATGGATGCTATGGAGTTGCTGGGTGGTTAAGGATATGCTTTAGTTTATCGTGTAAGCTATGAAGTAAAGACTGAGATCTTTCAGGCGTGATTTTTCCTAAATAAATGTTCTGTTCCTGGTTCTTGATTCAGGTTCTTATTGTTTAAATAAAGATTTGGATTTAGTTTGAGTCTGACCTGTATACGTCCAATCAGCTTAGTGTGCTCCAGCGCTCCTGCATAAATTACCCAGCGCACTTCATTTCCACTGAGCTTTTATTGAACACAGCGAGTGGGGCAGTGATTCAGTATGTTAATTACCTCTCTCTGTGGTGAGCTTCCTTAACAATATGAACAACTGGGTGTTATTTTAAAAAGGACCCTTTTTTTGCTATTGCTTTTACTGATTTAATATTTTTATTAGGTATAATTATTATTTTATTGAATTGCCCTGTAAATTAGATCTGCTGCTGCCGTTACAGCTGATCCAGGCCTATTATATTAGATCATGTATCAGATCTGATCCTTTGTTTTTACCGCTGTGCTCCAGCAGAGTGCCCTCTATTGTTCTCTAGACGTTATTAAAAACAAACATTATGCGTAACCTTAAAACTTAATGTGATATCTGTGGATCTAGCGCTTTCACTGTGTTTGAGACACATTTTTTCTTTAGATTTTATATTTACATATGTAATTTTTTTAATTAATAGGTGATTATCTCAATATCACAAAAAAAGATGTATCCAATAAGTAGTATAATATTGATGCATCCTCACCATTAGTTCTTGAAAGTAATTATGTGTTTCCTGCGTAAATCTCTTTGTTTGTTAATTTTATTTTAGGATTGAAGCTGTATTAGATCATGTATAATAGTACTTACAGGTGTTGGACAATGAAACTGAAACACCTGTCATCATTTTAGTGTGGGATTTTAGGTTTCATGGCTAAATTGGAGCAGCCTGGTGTTCAATCTTCATTAATTGCACATTGCACCAGTAAGAGCAGAGTGTGAAGGTTCAATTAGCAGGGTAAGAGCACAGTTCTGCTCTAAATATTACAATGAACACAACATTATGGGAGACATACCAGAGTTCAAAAGAGGACAAATTGTTGGTGCACGTCTTGCTGGAGCATCTGTGACCAAGACAGCAAGTCTTTGTGATGCAGCATCAAGAGCCACGGTATCCAGGGTAACGTCAGCACACCACCAAGAAGGACCAACCACATCCAACAGGATTAACTGTGGACGCTGTAAGAGGAAGCTGTCTGAAAGGGATGTTTGGGTGCTAACCTGGATTGTATCCAAAAAACATAAAACCACGGCTGATCAAATCACGCAGAATTCAATGTGCACCTCAACTCTCCTGTTTCCACCAGAACTGTCCGTCACCACAATCAATTACTGTGCTCTAAAACCAGGTGTTTCAGTTTCACTGTCCAACCCCTGTAAGTCCCAGATATAATCCTTTGTTTAGTTAGTTAGTGCAGTTATTAAAAATAACAAAAAGCAAACAAAAGATTTAAGCAGGAAACGCAAAATTACTTTCTCAGATCCCTCAAACTTTTGTACATCAGGGTATCTTTAGTTCAGAATGCTGATGTTTCAGACAGATCACACTGCTGAATCCATCACTACTGAAAATTCTCTGTTGTCCATAACCAGGCCGTATTTGTTTCTGAGAATCCGGCGTCATGCCGTGCTAAAGTTACTCAGCACAAGGGCTGCACTGTGTCGCTGTCAGGGAGTGTGAAGTTTAATGGAGCTCTGGCTATTACAGACTGCAGCCCAGTTGTTAAAGAAAAGTCGGGAAAGTGCTTTGAGCTGTACGCCATTAGCAGATAGAGGCCGTTCTTTAATAATACATCATTTAAGAGCTACTTCTCATCCTGCATCGAGTCCAGAGTGTCTGTATCTTTACAGATAGACTGTTTACATAAAACCCCAGAACACTTAAATTTACTTAAAAAAGTATTTTTTTTCTGCATTTCTGCATCTTTCTGCATTTGCTTTTTTTAAGTAGATTTAATATCAGATAAATTTAAGTAACTTCAACTCAGTTTCAAGACTTAAATGTTACATAGAGTAAATAAGTGAACTGAACTTCAGTCAATCCTTTCTTTTAGTAAACTTTACTTCATTTCTGCATACAATATTACCTAATTACAATTACATAATTTATACAATATTACTGAAATAATTTATGATACATAATTATATTATAATTCCTGAAACTGGAATATTTTCTGTTAAAACACACATATTACTCTGTCTCAAGACATGGATGGATGGCATGTAATACATTCTTTTTAGTATACTAAAGTATAGTATAGTATAGTATAGTTAAGTTTAATATACTAAAAATAATGTATTACACACCATCCATGTGTTGAAACAGTGAGACTATTAAGATTATGTAAATATTTAAATGTGTGTTTTAACTAAAAATATATATAATAATATTGTATAAATTATGTAATTGTAATTAGGTAATATTGTATAAATTATGTAATTGTAATTAGGTAATATTGTATAAATTATGTAATTGTAATTAGGTAATATTGTATAAATTATGTAATTGTAATTAGGTAATATTGTATAAATTATGTAATTGTAATTAGGTAATATTGTATAAATTATGTAATTGTAATTAGGTAATATTGTATGCAGAGATTAAGTAAAGTTTACTAAAAGAAAGGATTGACTGAAGTTCAGTTCTCTTATTTACTCTGTGTAACATTTAAGTCTTAAAACCGAGTTAAAGTTACTTAAATTTACATGAAATTAAATTTACTTAAAAAAAGCAAATGCAGGAAGTTGCTAGAGTAAATTTTACGCATCGTTTTTTTATCAGTGTACGTTGTTGATACAGCGTACTGGCTGGACCTAATCCCCACACTGAAAATGGCAGTTTCCGAGATTTAATCCAACCCACGAGCCACAGTTCAGCCTGGCAAACGTCTGCGACATTCGTCCCTGGATGCTACCAATCCAAGGCCGTGTTCAGCGAGCAGGAAACAGTGTGTTCCTCAACGCCTTTGTGTCAAACTTGGCAGGACTGAAGCCTTTCTAAAATAAAGAACTCTACAGTACTGTGGATTAAACGGTTATATAAAAGTACCAAGGTCATCATCAGAATACTGTGCCTTTTGGCATCGTCTAACTTTCAGAAAAAGGATTTCAGATGAGACAGACATCGTGTTTTCCAGCCTAATCAATTTAGATTTTCACAGGGAGGACTATTTTAAGTGGAAAAATGAGCATTTATCTTTGAAACTATAATATAATGATCTTTATAAAACGTTTTAAACTAGAATAATGGATGTGTTTCTGTACTTAATTGAACTGTCCCTGGCATTGAGTTGCAGCACCACAAGAAATCATCTAACATCAGAACATTAGAAAAAAAACAGCAGGGACATAACCCCGCCTCCTAAACCCCTAACCCCGCCCCTATTCACGCTTTTATACTTTCCCTGCTCTGGCTTCCTGAGCTCATTAGCTAATGGGCCGGATTTTTATGAGCTGGACCGGTTCAGAGTCAGAGCCTGAGAACAGAACACAGTGTTCAGGATGTGAAGTCCTCAGGATCCTGCTCAGAGAACGTGTTCATCCACCCTGATCCTCCACAGCGTCCACAGCGTCCAAACACTACATCCTGTATCAGCAGAGGAGAGGAGAAGACCTGAAGAATGTCCAGGTTTAAAAGGGTTTCCGTGTGCCAAATCTAAATGAGAGTAAAGTAAATCAGTACCAATCAGTCATAACATTAAAACCACCTGCTTAATGTTGTGTCAATGTGTAGATCCACCTTGTGCCACGAAAACATCTCTGATCTTTAGAGATATGGACACAAGACACAGCAAAACCTCAGAAGAAGCCTTGTGATATGAAAAGTATTCATACCCCTTGAACTTTTCCATATTTTGTCACATTACAACCACAAACATAAAAATATTTCATTGGAATTTAATGTGAAAGACCAACACAAAGTTGTATGCAATTGTGAAGTGAAAAAAGAAAATGATGCACGATTCAAAACATTTTTTACAAAGGTTTTCAGACCCCTTGTCTCTAGGTGCAACCAATTGTGCAACCAACCAACCATTATTTTACTGATAAAGCCACAGAGAGAGTGTGAGAGAAAGAGAGAGAGACCGAGAAAGAGAGAGAGACCGAGAGAGAGAGAGAGATAGTGTGACATAGAGACCCGCAAAGAGTGAGTGTAAATAACATTTTAAGTGAGAAAAATAGGGGGGGGGGGGGGGGGGAGAGAGAGAGAGATTTAAAACACCGTTTATTTAGACTAAGAAAGAGAACGTGAGAGAAATAGAGAACGAGAGAGAGAGAGAGACAGAAGAGGACACAATGAGTGACAAAGTGACACAGGGACACAGAGAGTGAGAGAAACAGACAAAAAGTAAGAGATAAAGAGAGCAAGAAAGAGGGAGAAAGAAGAGAGACAGAAACCTAGAGAGATAGAGAAGAGAAAGAGGTGGAGAGAAAGATATACCTATACAGAGTGAAAAAGGGACCCAAAGAGCAAAAAAAAAACAGGGAGAAAGAGAGAAGGGTAGAGAAGAGAGAGTGAGACAAAGAGAGAGAGACAGAGATACACTATAACAGAGACTCATAGATTATTATCATTACTATTGTTATTATTGTTGTTACTATTGTCATTGTTTTTTATGGATATTTCTGTTTTTTTTTTTATTAAATTGAACTCCCAGAGAGAGAAAGAGAAATAGAGATCAAACGAGAGAGAGATTGAGAGAGAGGCAGGGAGAGAGAGAGAGTAAGTGAGAGAGAGGCAGGGAGAGAGAGAGAGAGAGAGAGAGAGAGTAAGTGAGAGAGAGGCAGGGAGAGAGAGAGAGAGAGAGAGAGAGAGAGAGAGAGAGAGTAAGTGAGAGAGAGGCAGGGAGAGAGAGAGGGAGAGAGAGAAAGAGAGAGAGAGATACACTAAATACAATAAAGCTTTATTGAACTTGAACTTGAGAGAGACAGATAGCTGTACAGATACCCGCGAGTCTGCAGAGCGCCCGCACAGCTGAGCTGCCCAGCTCCCGGGAATACACCGCCCTGCCAGCCCAGACTGATCATCCTCCCCTCTTGCGCAGAGAGAGAGAGAGAGAGAGAGAGAGAGAGAGAGAGAGTGAGTGAGTGAACCACGGCTACCGCTACCGCGCTTTGAAGAAGAGATACAGATACAGATACAGCAATACAGAGTGAGAGAGAAAGAAGAGGAGGAGGACTTTCAAACGGAAGGACTACTTAGCTGGTTAGCTTCCAATAGTGGAATCCACAAACAAACGAGATTTTCTGGATCAAAACCAAAACCATAGAGAAGAAAGCAAGACAGGGCAAGACCACAGAACAGGTAGAAAATATAAAAGAACAAGAGAGAGTGTGTTGCTAATTGTGAAAAATGGACATTATACTATCAACATGATATAACTGTAAAATAAGGCACCTGTTTTATAAGGAATAAATACTTTGGGAATTGTATATATTACATATATATATATATATATATATATATATACATATATAATTCAGTCTAAGACAAGAAAATTCAACTGTAAACAAAGGCTGCATTTTGTCAGTTGATTGTTTACATTCAAGAAAAAATAACAGTAACAATGGAATCTGAAAATGCAACTGCAGCAGCTTGGCCCCGCCCCTTTATCTACCCACCTGGAATCACCTCTGAACATTCCAAGCAGCAGTACAAACAGAAAGAGCAACGCGAACACCCAGAATCTCTGTTCGCAGACTTTACCAAGAAAGAAGGACACACCACCATGACTAACCTCCTCTTCTACACTCCCAACACCAGCACATGGCACAATACGTTCTGCCAGCACTATAACTACATCATCAAAAGAGGCATCTGCAAAGGTCGACAAATTGTAATATTTGAAGACAGCGAAAAATTGCAAGAAAAACGTCTCTTTACAATTAACATATATCAGACTGGCACAATTATGATCCAAGGAAATGAACCTGCTCTCCAAACCTTCACTAAAGATTTTATTCAGATGAAGAACATGACCGCGGCTGAGGATCTCCCTCCAGTATTTATCTCTCAAGAAGAGAAGCATTCCCCTTCAGCAGCATCATCAACACCAACCTGCCAGTCTCCCACATCCAAAATAAAGGAGAACCTCGCTCTATTAGAGGTAGAGATGGTAGAACTGAAAGATCAAATGTTCTCTAACTTCACCACCAATCAAGAAAATGAACAACTTAGAGCAAACCAATTAACCGACATGATGAGCAAATTCAATGACTCCTTTTTTCAATTCAGAGAAGAGATTGAGAGCCTAAAAAACGACAATACAAAATTGTCCAAAAAGCTACAAGAAACCAAAACAGAGCTTCAGAATCTAAAAACAGCTACTAAAAGAGAACTAGCAGAGGTCAGAGAAACATTATTTGAAGAACTTTCTACATTAAAGAATCAACTCCACAATAAAGAACAGGTCATTGATAATCTGAAAAATCAACTCAGCATTACTCCAACACTGACACCATGCAGCCCTACAGAAATGCTGGAATATTCAACAACTTCTCCAGAGACCTGCTCAAGAGATTCAGTCAATGAAAGAATACAACAAGAACCCAACAATGAGATCAGCCCTACCCCGCATACTACTGACCCACAGAATGAAAACTCAGCAGATGTTCTTCTGCTCATTGATTCCAATAGAAAGCACCTTTTGGAGAAACGTCTACTGCCACACATGTCTGTGACTAAGCTGTGGTGTCCAAATACAAGAAAAGCTCTCAAGATCCTTTCAAATGAAGCACACAGAGACCAATACAGACACATCATTATCCACACAGGGACCAACGACCTTAGAACTATGAGAGGACGGGTCGCTCCGGCATTAAAGGAAGTAGCAATCAAAGCCTCCCAGAAATTTCCTCAAGCAAGGATCACCATATCCACCTTACTACCAAGAGATGATGTGCCCTTCCACATCATCCACAATAACAATGTAGAGCTATCCAGAACCTGTGCATTCCTCCCAAACGTCTTCATTGCACACCACAGAGACATCCGCCCTCATCACATGCATGACCATGTACACCTAAACAAACAGGGAGTGAGACTGTTCGCAAAAGTGCTGAAAAATACAGTTCTCGACCGCAAAAGCTCCAGTCACCATGCGACACGACGAGACACTACAAGACACCCTCACCCTCCATCTACACACAGAGCTGTAGATCCAACCAGAACATCAGCAAGACACCCTCAGCCTCCATCTGCATATGAAGGCCAAAACTCAACCATAACAGCAGGCCACCAAGAGACATACGCATCAGTAGCACGAAGAGCAGAGAACCCAGCAGCATCAGAACTGAACCAGATAAGACATCTGCTTAACATTGTCTGCTCCAAATTAGTACACTAACTTTTTATTTTTTTTTTTTACTATATTTATACAGAAAGAAGGGAACTGATATACTATTCTAATGAACTACATACAAACCACAGAACATATGAATTCATTTAAAATTAGTTGTTGGAATATTCAAGGCTTTAATTCAAATATATTTGGAAAAAAGTCTTCTGACAGAGAGTTTAGTAACAACCTAAAAGATATTGATATTGCTATCTTCCAAGAAACATGGTGTCGCTCTGATGAAGCTGTGTCCTGTCCTAGAGGATACAGAGATTTATTTATTCCCTCACTAAAAAACTCTAAAATCAAATATGGCCGTGACTCAGGAGGAATAATCATCTGGTATAAAGATAAATACAAACATTCTATTAGAATAGTCAAAAAAGGAGACTCAACAATTTGGCTTGAAATTAAATCTCTATTTATAAACAAATCCCTTTACCTATGTGCAGTATACATTCCCCCTTATGACTCGCCTTATTTTCAAGAAGAATATCTCCCAAATTTACAAACTGAAATTGCACACTTTCAGTCCTGTGGATATGTTTTAATATGCGGAGATCTAAACGCCAGGACAGGGAGAGAAATTGATTATATTGAATCTACAGGGGACAGATTTATCAATTGTGAGACCATGTTAAACATTACTCCACATTTTATTCAAAGAAACAGTTTTGACTCTAAAGTTAACAAACATGGGAAAGAAATTCTAAAACTATGTAAAAGTCTGGGTATTTACATAGTAAATGGCAGAACCAAGGGCGACTCTCATGGAAGATTTACCTATTATTCTAAATTAGGCTGCAGTGTGGTAGACTACTATATGACTGATATTGATCCAAATCTTATTAATGCATTTACAGTCAGGCCACAGCTCCCTTTATCTGATCACTGCCAAATTATACTATATCTAAAATCCATGAATAATATAGTAGAAGATCCTCCTCAATTAGAAAAATTGCATCCAATAAATCCCAAATACAATTGGACTGAACTACGGATTGAGAACTTAAAATTGAATATAAATAGCCACTGCATTACACAAATGCTTGACAATTTCTTATCCAGGAGCTACACCCCTGACTCTGACGGAATATCTAATGCAACAGATGACATAAATAACATTTTTGAAACATTGGCTAAAATGTCAAACCCCTCCTCAGAAAACATACAGAAAACCTCACACCATTTAAATCACACCAAAGAGCCATGGTTTGATAACGACTGTAAAACCTCAAGGAAAAAATTAAGAACATTATCCAACAAAAAACACAGGGACCCAAATAATCAGGACATACGTACTGATTATTCAAATGCTTTAAAAGAATACAAAACACTCCTGAAAATCAAAAAAGCCAAACTATTAAGAACAAAACTTGATCAAATCGAACAAGCAATCAATGACAACTCCTTCTGGGAGCTCTATAAAAAATTTGACTCAAATGAAAGAAGACTACCAATTCAAAACGCCTCAATTTGGAAATCATACTTTGAAAACCTTTATAAGAAAATAGATAGCCCTAAATTTAATCAAATCAAGATAAAACTTGATGAATTAACAAAATCTATTAAAGATTATCAAAACCCAATTGACTTCCCAATTACAAATGAAGAAATCGATAACCAAATTAAAAAGCTTAAATTTAAGAAAGCTTGTGGTCCAGACAATATCAGCAATGAAATGATTAAATTATGCAACCCCAAAGCAATAGAAGCACTTGTTAAACTTTTTAATTTGATTTTAAAATCAGGATGTTTTCCTGAGATCTGGAGCAAAGGACTGATTTCTCCCATATACAAAAAAGGAGACAAATATGACCCCAATAACTACAGAGGTATTTGTGTCTGTAGTAACATCGGAAAAGTTTTTTGTAGTATTATAAATGCCAGAATTATGGACTTTCTAATGAAACATGAAATTCTGAGCAAATCACAAATTGGTTTTTTACCAAAACACCGCACATCAGACCATATATACTCTTTAAATTCTATAATTAATAAAAATATCACCCCTAACCAAAGAAAAATCTTCACATGCTTTGTAGATTTTCATAAAGCTTTTGATTCAATTTGGCATGAAGGCTTACTATATAAACTTCTTCAAAACGGAATAGGCGGGAAAACATTTGATATAATAAAATCACTTTATTCTAAAAACAAATGTGCAATACGAATTGGCAAATCCAGAACTGAATTCTTCCAACAGAGCCGTGGAGTGAGACAGGGGTGTAGCTTGAGTCCCACTCTATTTAATATTTATATCAATGATCTGGCAACCACACTGGAGCAATCGGACGTCCCTGGCCTCACTTTAAACAACAATGAAATAAAGTGCTTACTCTACGCTGATGACCTGGTCCTAATGTCCACCTCAGAGCAGGGCTTACAGCGGAGTCTGGCAGTGCTGGAGGAGTACTGCCAGAACTGGGCTCTCACAGTAAACCTCAGCAAAACCAAAGTCCTGATCTTCCAGAAGAAATCCAGATCTCAGGAAAACAAATATCAGTTTACTTACGGAGGACAAATACTACAACACAGCACCACATACACTTACCTGGGCATTGAAATCAGCTCATCGGGGAGTTTTGGCCTGGCTGTAAAAGCTCTCAGTGAAAAGGCAAGAAGGGCTTTATATGCTATTAAAACTAAATTTGGTAAAATAAACATTCCCATCAAAATTTGGATAAAACTGTTTAATTCAATAATAAAACCAATTCTATTATATGGATGTGAAATATGGGGGCCAACATTGTGCTTGGATTTAAAGAACTGGGATAAAAACCCTATTGAAAAATTACAATTGGAATTTGCCAAAAACATCCTCGGAGTTCACAGAAACGCCTCCAATAACGCCTGCAGAGCAGAACTGGGCCTTTACCCTCTGCACACTGATATTCGCAAAAGATCTGTAAAATACTGGCTATCACTTAATCAGGCTGATCCAAATTCCATCAGATATAGAGCTCTTCTGGCCAATCAACTGTCCTCAAAACCACACCCACTCTGCTTGCTCAGTGAGCAACTCACTGAGCTTCATCCCCTAAACCCCGCCTCCTCCCCCTCCACCTCCTCCTCCACAAACAGCATCAAACTAATTGGTAAATCTCTTTCCCTCGAATATGACCAAATTTGGACAAATGAAATAAATCAACAGATAAAATTAACCTGTTACAGATCATTAAACCGTAACATCACCCTGGCAGAGTATCTAAATATTAAACAAGTTCAGGAGAGAAAACTCCTCACTAAATACAGGATTAGTGATCACGGGCTGGAGGTGGAGAGAGGCAGATACCATAAAACCTGGAGAGCCAGAGAGGAGAGAACCTGCCCACACTGCAGCCTAATGCAGATAGAGGACGAGATACACTTCCTCCTGAACTGCCCACAGTACCAGACCCTCAGAGAGCCGTACTTTCAGCAGTTTAACAACATCAATCCTGCTTTCACATCTCTGTCTGACTGTGATAAACTCAGAGTCGTTCTCGGAGAAGAAACTGAGACCATAACAGTATCAGCCAATTACGTCTCAGCTCTACATCACCACAGAAATCAGCTTAATCAACAATCTAATCACAACTCTTTATAAATAATTACAACATAGAACACTGTTATTATTATCTTATTCATTTATTTTCTTTTATTTATTTATTTATATTTACTTTTATATGTAAGATGTGTTAATGTATGTGTGTATGTATGTGTATGTATATTATATGTATTTGATTTTTATTTTTTACCTTTTGTATATTAACTTCTTGTTTCATTGCTTTGGCAAAAGTTGTTAATTGCAATTCATGCCAATAAAGCTTTTTTAAAATTGAAAAAAATTGAAAAAAAAATTGAAAAAAATTGAGATCAAAAGTGAGTGTGAGAGATAGAGAGAGTGAAAGAGAGGAAGACACTAAGCAAAAAAGAGAGAGAGAGACAGAAAGTGAGAGAGACAGAGTGAGAGAGACAGAGAGCAAGACAAAAAAGGTAGACAGAGAGACAGACGGATGGGGAACGACAGATTCAGACCAAAAGTGAGAAGGGGACCAAGAAAGAAGGAGAAAGCAGAAAGACACAGAGACCTAGAGCGAACAAGAACAAAAGAGACAGAGCGAGAGAGAGAGAGAGAGAGAGAGAGAGAGAGAAAGAGAGATAGATGTAGAGACCTATACAGAGTAAAAAACAGGAAGAGGAAGAGTATAATGGTAGAATGAAGGTAGAATCTTAAATCTTCCATCACCACCCTCTTCAGTTCCTGAGAAACACTAACTCAATAAACCCACAGCAGAGCCTCGCTGAGACGCTAAATTAGCTGAAGTCGTTAGCGGTGAGAGAGATGATGTATGGACGGTTCTCCTGGCTGTGGATTAAGTCTGGACTGAAGAGAATTTCCGGCTGAGGATCTTCTCTCTGACGCCGCTATTCAGTCCGGGTCTCGGGTGATGGAGGCAGGTAATTCCGGAGGAGCTTACTGCAGCACTTTCCTCACCGCTGTTATATTTGTTCATGCAGCTGGAAAACCGGCCAATGGACAAACACAAAACCCATCCTAATAACATCGGAGCAAGAGTCTCTAGAATTACCCAGCGTCTTAGAGCTGAAGAGTCCCGTCAGTTAATCAGAGCGTCACTCAGAGCCAGGGGAGACCAGCAAGCCGAGACAGACGAGACCTGGGAGATTTGGGAGATGCGTCAAGTTAGCATTCTAGTATGTTCACATCCAAAGCTAGCTTAGGGTGTTTTAACATCAGCACTAATTGGGGTCTGGTTTGTTTGCACCCTTGATACGGTTAATTTCGGCAAGTTTGAAGACAGTAATTGCATTCGGGTGCACTCAATCACTTTTTTCTCACAAGTGGTAAAGCCAAAAAGTGGCTTTGAGTGGTCCGTCAGACTTAAGGTGCTGAAACTATGAACTGAGGAACGCTTGTTCAAATGCAAGATCATTCTGCTGCTTGCCATCAGCAGCCAGAGTCAGAGCGAGAACAGTTACAGTCACATTTGGATCTCTTGGTGGGTTGATGTCACACTCTTCCTACATTCCACTCAGAATTCCAACACCAAATGCATCAATGCATCAATGCCAATAAACTACAATACACTAAATGCTAATTGTGCTAATATATGGATTTGATTGAAATGGGTCTCTATTTACTATTTACATTTTTCTCTTTAACTTGTGTTTATAGAGTTTTAAACACAGCTGTGTTTAAGCGACCAGAGTGAGCGCATGTTAATGATTAGGTAGTGTCTGAATTCACTTCTGTTTTCACCACTACTTAGTGAACTACATAGTGTCTCCCTATATAGCGCTACACTAATTAGGGAGTAAAGAGCCGTTTTGGTCACAGCCTATGATTTTGACCTTGTCCCACAGTAAACATTCTTGTTTTCTTGAGTCTACTTTTCCGTTCACATGGACAATTCTAACCAGATGCTGCCAGTCATGATGATTCTAACCATCTTATCAGATAAGACCTCATGATCAGTGTACATACTGTGATTCCAATACCCAATACTTTTAGCTTGTCGCTGTACTCAATAAATACTCAATAAATTCAGTCTGTACTACCTATAATAATATTTGCCGTCAGAAATATACCACATATCTCCAAACAACAGCAGCAGCACTTCTCCGCTTGGCCTAATTATCACCACTGTTAAGAGCTCCTCATCTCCCAGGGCTGATAAACGCCCGCAAGGAATACAGAAGGTAGTTCTGCAGTTTATTATAAAAGAAAGAAAGGAAAAAACATACAAGGAAACATGGAAACTGGCAATTCACCATTTTCCAGCTCCAGCACACCCACAGTGATTTGGACAGGGTTCTTCTACAGCACCTTTCGAGATGATGGCCTCGATAACACACCCCTGCACTTATAAATAGACTGATGAAAGATTGACATTCAAAAGAGAACAAGGAATAAATGGAAATAAGGCTGGCTTAGCTACGCAAACAAAGCATACCAAACCTATCTTCAAAAATAGAAGAGATTGTTGAGCTTGTGCCAGCTATGTGGCACTACATTAGTGTTGCGTAATGCAGTATGAAAATGTGCTGCTGCATTTAACCTAAAGCTTCTGGATAAGATCTACTACCATGGGGTACAACCACATATATATGGATATTATTGACTGACACCATTAAAAGTTCCATACAGAACCAGCCATAACGTTAAAACCAGTTAATACAGCTTACAATGGCACATGCTAAAGGACAGATATCTTAAGCAGCGAGTAAACAGTCAGTTACTGACATTGGTGCCTGGTGTTGAAGCTGGAAAATGGACAAGTGTAAGAATGTGAGACATTTTGACAAGAACCAAACTGTATGGATGTATGTATAAACCTACTCTAACCTAGAGTTGCATTAAACTTTTACTGCAATTTGTCTATCAATGCAATACTATGCAGCACAATTGTGAGTATTTTTTTATTGTTGTTTTTTTTTTTTTTTTTGTCTACTACCATTAATAATGCACTGAAAAAATAAAGGTAGTCAAAGTGTTTTTAGTCAGTGCCCCAGAACAATACTTTCAGATTTTTGTAAAAAAAAAAAAAGATGTGAGTATGGTTTCTTTAAATCATTAATGGGCTTGTACTACATCTATCTTTATTAAAAATGGTTCTCACATTAGTCAAAACCTCTTTATTTTTTTGGTGTTAATATTTTAAAACTTTTAGTTTCTAGCCACCTTCATGCAGCCTGTAACAGTTTTGGTTCAGATTACCCTTTCTTTTACATTTTTATTTTATTTATTTATTTAGGTTTTTATTTATTTTTCATTTACCTTTAATAATTTAATTTACTATATTTTTGTGTTGCTTAATTTTCGTTCTTATTATTATAATTTACAGTTAATTGTATTATTTGTTTTTATTTTTTTTTGACAGATTTCGTTTTAGATTTAATATTTATTCTTTTATGTAGATTTATTTTAAATGGTCTTGGTTTTATTGGATTTTCCTCTTTTTCTTAAATCTGAATTGTTTGTTGTTTATTTGTTACTTTTACTGTAAGATTGTTTATGTAGTTCGTGTTTTTAGTTTAACCTGATTAAATGTATATATTTATATTTTTGTGTCAATTAAATTAAGTTTTAAATGTTCAGCTGTATTTCTGAGTGAAAATAAAGATTGATTATTGATATATGGTCAAAACCAAAAAAAAAATCTGACTTTGTTTCTTTACTTTGGACATGAGCTTCCTGTCATCTAGAATTAGTGGATTTTACTCCCTGTAACTCCAGGTAATTGTTAATTAGCTAATTATTTGGATCAGGTGTGTTGGGGTAAATGCATAGAGCAGACGGTCTCCAGCACCAGGACTGAGAAACTCTGCTTTAGGATGAAATTCAAGTAAAATAATCTATAACCGGATAAAAAGTTCATTTTTCACCTTTTCAAAACGTCTTTGGGAAACACTGAATCTTCCTGCTGGACCCATTTAAACATATGAGGAACCTTTCTGCTTTAACAGTAAGTTTGATGATTTACTGCAGTTTTTTTCCCTACTTACAGATAGATCACTTTATTAATCCCAGAGATAAATTAATTTCTGTACACAAAAGACAAACACAGTAGTAAATAAAATATAATAATATTATGCTATGCATAAATAAGTATATAAATATATAGCCATCATAAACTTTTGGAACAATAATGATTTATTAAACTCATAACAGGTCTTACTGATTCAGCTAGCCAACTTCCCACAGGTTAGCACTGTTAGCTAGCTAACTTTCCCATAGGTTAGCATTGTTAGCTAGCTAACTTTCCCACAGGTTAGCACTGTTAGCCAAGTTTTTCCACAGGTTAGCACTGTTAGCTAGCTAACTTTCTCACAAGTTAGAACTGTTTCTTTCACACAGGTTAGCACAGTTAGCTAACTTTCCCCCCAGGTTAGCACTGTTAGCTAAGTTTTTTCACAGGTTAGCACTGTTAGCTAGCTAACTTTCCCACAGGTTAGCACAGTTAGCTAGCTTTCCCCACAGGTTAGCACTGTTGGCTAACTTTCTCACAGGTTAGCGCTGTTGGCAAAATTTCCCTACAGTTTAGCCCTATTGGCTAACTTTCTCACAGGTTACCACTGTTAGCTAGCTAACGTTCCCACAGGATAGACTTGTTAGCTAGCTAACTTTCCCACAGGATAGCATTGTTAGCTAGCTAACTTTCCCACAAGTTAGCACTGTTAGCTAGCTAACTTTCCCACAGGATAGCATTGTTAGCTAGCTAACTTTGCCACAAGTTAGCACTGTTAGCTAGCTAACTTTCCTTCAGGTTAGCACTGTTAGCTACATTTCCCTCTGGTTGGCACTGTTAGCTAGCTAACTTTCCCAAAAGTTAGCACTGGTAGCTAGCTAACTTTCCAACAGGTTAGCACTGGTAGCTAGCTAACTTTCCCACAGGTTAGCATTGCTAGCTACGTTTCCCACAGGTTAGCATTGTTAACTAACATTTCCACAAGTTAGCATTCTTAGCTAACTCTCACCCAGGTTTTCATTGTTGGATGGATAGTTGGTTAATTTATTTTAAAACAGTGAATATTTTTATTCATGTATTATTTATTATTAAGTGCATCTCCAAAAAAATATAGAATATTATTGAAACGTTACTTTATTTCAGTAGTTCAATTAAAAATGTGAAACAAATATCATATAGGTGTACTGTTACACACAGTGATATGTTTTAAGTGTTTATTTCTTTATTTGAAAACCCAAAAATCAGTGTCTTAGAAGATCAGAATATTATATATATTATATATACTTTTGGCAGTGGGCAGTGTGATGAGCCTGCTGTAAAATGAAATTCGCATCTCAAAGTTGTCTTTCTATATATATATATATATATATATATATATATATGTGTGTGTGTGTGTGTGTATGTATATATGTATATTTATGTGATCAGTGTACTCAAATCCAGGTCAAATGCTGATCCAGGTGGATAAATGCTGATTTCCATTTAATTTGTAACATTAAATGTTCAAAATTAAATGTTCAAAAACATTTATTTTTTAATATTTATTATCTAAAGGCTTCCTAGAACTGATTTGATTATCATTTACCTGTGTTTTATAGCAAATCCAACCAAAATATGTCAAACATTTTGTGTCCCAGGTTGTTATTATTATTATTATTATTATTATTATTATTATTATTATAGCATTGTTTTGTATTTTGTGCATCTCAGTTGCTTTAAACATAAAAATGAATTTAAGGAAAACTGAACATTCATATGATTTTAATTTATATATATATATTTTTAAACTGGGCCTGTGCCAAATACATTCCAAACAAGTTCTGTACTACAACCCACTGGATAAAATGTGGTGCAACTCCCTGTTAGTTCTTGCAATAAAATTAAATATGCAGTATGAAATATTCCACTACATTGGCTACTACATTGTTTTTTCCTCCTTTTTTATTATAGTACTGGTGTCCCCGGCTGTGATGTGAGCAGTGTATGACTAATACACCCTCAACACATGAATTGGTGTGCAGATTTAAGTGTCAAATCTTAATTTCTTGCAGCTTAATAATGTACAATCTTTAGCTCAGTGCTTAATATGCACTGCCAAGTCTATCCCCTGAAGCTACTTCCCACTTGCACAGCAGGACTGCTGGAGTCAGGGCTGAATTAAAGCCCTGCCCGGCTGCTGCGTGCCCACAGTGCCACCCAGTGGGCACACAGAGGACCAGGGACTGGCACAAAACAAATGGGAACTATTTTTTAACTTGTCTTGTTTGAGCATCCTCATACTGATGCTGGAGCTGGAGTGTGTTGCCTGGAAACGAATAACCTTCACTTTATTGTTCTCTGAAGTGAAGGATCCAGGATTCAGGTAGATATGGAGACGTTATGTGAGCTCAGGGACACATCTGAGTAGAGGTGCGCCACATCGTGCACGATAATACCATTAAACATTTGGGAAAGTATAAAAAATAGAATTAAAAAAAGACATTGTGATAATGTCAGTATTTAAATCTACCCATCAATATCAATATAACATACTTTGACCCTGAAAAACACACAAACATTGTGTGACAATAGACATTTTTTATGATTTACCCTGAATTAAGTAGCCTTCACTAAAGTACTTACTGTATGTGTGTATATGTGAAAAAAAGAGAGACCACTTCAGTTTCTAAATCAGTTTCTCTGATTTTGCTATTTATAGGTTTATGTTTGAGTAAAATTACCATTGTTTAACGTTGTTTTATTCGATAAACTACAGACATTTCTCCCAAATAAAAATCTTGTCATTTAGAGCATGTATTTGCAGAGTTTTTAGATCTCAAATAATGGAAAGAAAACAAGTTCATATTTAAAAAGTTTTAAGAGTTCAGAAATCAAAAATCAGAAATTTGGTGGAATAACCCTGGTTTTTAATCACAGCTTTCATGCATCTTGGCATCATGTTCTCCTCCACCAGTCTTACACACTGCTTTTGGATAACTTTATGCCTGCATTCCTTGGTTTGATGGCTTGTGATCATCCATCTTCCTCTTGATTATATTTTAAAGGTTTTTAATCTGGTAAAATTAAAGAAACTCATAATTTTTAAGTGCTCTCATTTTCTTCAGAGCTGTATATATGTGTGTATATATCTGATTAGCTTGCACTTTAATTATGTATTTAGCTATTTTCATTAAAATATCACACTATTTGTGATAAAGGCATTATTTAGACCTTGCAGTTTTCCGTATATATATCACAGAAACATTGTGTATCAATATATATTTCATAATTTATCCTGAATTAAAGTTATTATAACACATTGTTATACAGTAAATGCCTTCACTTTAAAGTACTTCTTGTACATTAAATATATTTTTAATATACATTTAAATATATAAGTTTTTAGAATGTTTTTATTAATTATGTAATTATATTAATTATGTATTTAGCTATTTTTCTTAAAAATAGAAAATGCCATTAAGAAAGTAACCTTTGATATCAGTGACACCACAAACTTATTCAAATTTATTCAAAGATTTAATTCTTGTCAAGGGACTAAAGATACTTGTTGCATGTTCACCAATTAATATGTTAATTTTACTAAATATTTCTAATTCTGTCTTTATACTTAGCTTTAAGTAGGTCAAGTTTAAGCTGTCCTCTCTGTTGTGGTCAAATATATTTAAAAAAAATACAATTATGTAAAATTTTCTTTAAAAAAAGCAGAACATCCTTGCTGTTAAAAAAAAAACTCAGTTTTTACATTTTTCTGTATTTTTCTGATTTTTAATTTTGTAATTTGTTTGAAAAAAATGCTTTGTTCTTTTCTAAATTTCCTGATAAAAAGACCAATAAAAATAATTTTTACATTGACTTTCATTAAAATTTGTAAATTGCCAGTTTAGAAAGAGAAAAAAGGTTTTGTTTGACAGCTACAATATATATATTAGCTAATAAAATGTACGTCAAGTTTAAAATGTCCACCTAGTTGCAGTAAAAAAAATCAAGAATCAAGAAAATGAAAGTAAAATTATTTGAGAATTATTTAAAATATATTTTTGTAACTGAACATGGTAATCATGAACATTTTAACTTTTTTGCAACTCTAGGTCAAATGCAGCTTATAGTAACAGGTTGGACAAATGCGTGCATAACTAAAAATAAAAAACTATAAATAGAATTTTAAATAGAAAATATGATTTTTGTGTAGTATGTCATTTTTTTTGTAGTAAACATTCAAAATAATAAAATGCCTTAAGTCATACTTACAATAGCAAAAAGCACCATATTCTGATAATAAATCAATGTTAGCACATTAAACGCTCTGAAATTTGGGAATTAAAAATTACTTCCTGAATTAATAAATAAATGAGCTGAGAGACAAGGATTAGAAAGAAGACCATGAAATGTTTACTGACATTTTTGCATGGCATACACTGACATTTTCGTCCAATACAAACTGAAAAGCAAAAAAAATACAACGAATGAGAACGTAAAAGGCTATATGTAGTACAACAAAGAAGTGGAGTGTCAAAGAAACAGCTTATAATTCAATTTCTATAAGAACGAGAAACAAAAATTCCCTTTTCTGGAAGTAGTGTTCGCAGTCCGACGTCTAATATCAGATGTTTTCCTTCACAAAAACAGAGTAAAAAACAGAGTAAAAAACAAAGCTAAAAACGGAATCAGTCATAGTGTTCAGTCTTTTTTTTCTTTTTTACAGATTTGTAAAACCGCTTAGCGTAGCTTAAATGTCAGCTTAATTTTTATAAAAAACAAACAAAAAAAAAAGGGTCACACAACTTGTAATGAAATGTATCAAAAGGAATCGACGAAAAAAAAACTAAAATAAAAATAATAATAAAAACAAATACATTTTTGCACTACCATTGGAAACATCCTCACAGTCACAAAAACAATGTCAGTTTTAAAAGTTATTTTTCTGAATTTAATGTTGGGTTTTAATTGCTGAAACTGTTTGTATTTTCAAAATTGTCCTAATGAATAAACCATAAAAATGCTTTTACATTAAATTCCATTAAAACTTGTTAAGTTGCCAATTCGGAGATTTTTTGTGACAGCGACAGTATATTAGCTCATATATTGTAATGTTTGCATTTTATAAATTTAATAGAAAAACATACATACAGTACTGTGCAGAAGTTTTAGGCATCATATAATATTTAAAATAATTTTACATAAAACAAACAGTACAACTTTTTAAAAATGTTTTAATAAGAAAATAAGAAATATTTCAAATGCTCCCAGCCTTAATCACCTTAATGCACATTAAACACTGAGTTACCAAACCAGGCATTTATTCAACGATGATAAATTGACAATTATTTGTGAAACACCATATACATTAACAATTCGTCCCTTTTGGGAGGAATCAGTTGTTTTATGTATTTCTGTATTAAATGTATTTATTGGATCCATTTTCATGCATGAAAAAATGTCACATGAATGAAAATAAAGCACATTAGTTTATGTTAAAAATGACAATTTTTTAAATAAGAAAGAATAACTGCTTTTTACTAAAACTGAGAATTTTTAGGATAGTTTTTTTTAAACAGTATTTATTCTAATAGTGTTTTTGCTCATTGCTCCCAAGTAAGAAGCTTTAAATTCTAATGCTCACAGGCGTCTAAAACCTTTGCACAGCACTGTAGAGTATATATAAAATTATATAAAACATTAGTGTAATGGGACGCAACTCAAATTTGTCCAATTTCTCAAGTGAATCAATGTACATGCACTTCATAATACAAATACTGCAGAAAGAGATCAGTGTAACATTTATCCCGTTTACACAGTTTTTAGTTTGTTTGAGGCTAAACTCAAAAATTGGGTGGAAAAAGTTCAATTTCATTTTTGCACATTTTGAGTACAGTAAAGAAGAAATGGGTTTTCATATAATTCTCCAA